>NC_091758.1:30896075-31196075 GCF_043380555.1 Nothobranchius furzeri
TTATTTCAATCATTTTAGCCAAATTACTGAGAGCCTTTTGTGGCTCCAGCAGCAGCTCGCAACCTGATCTAGGCAAAAAAGAAGGAAAGAAATTGTACTTTGCTGCGATCTAGTGGCCTAATTGTAGAAGTGAGCTACTTAATCATTTAACGCGTCTGTTAGATAGTTATTATTATTGTGACTGTAAATTAAGCCTGTTTAACTTAGAAAGTAAAACTCTTCAGCACGGATTAGATGTGTTATAAAACCTGATATAAACAGATTTCGGGTGTTATTGTGAGATTCGTGTTCAGTGACACGCATTTCTTGGTGTAAAACTTTACGGTGGTTCTTGTAAATTCAGCTGTGTGTAACTTTAGAGTGACAACATGAGGTCAGGCGCTACGGGTGTAAAGTTACGAGCCGCTGGACACACCTCCAGAGGGAGTTCCCGCGGAGGAGGCGACCGGGAGCCGAGCGTTCCTCCCCGAGGAAAGTCCTTCCACTCGGAGCGGGGCGGTCGGCTCTGCCCGCGGCTCCGACTGGTTCCAGCAGCAGTGGCCGTGCCAGGGGGAAGCGAGCGCCCGGGATGGGCAACTCTTTACGCGCGGCCGCCCTCCTGGCTGTCGTGGTTCTGTCTGTCCTGGTGTCGCTTCTGATCACCAGCGTGCAGCAGTTTGGAGCGACTTTATCCACCAATGGGACTCTTTCTGATGGAGAGCAGCAGGAGCTGGCGTCGCTCCGCCGGGCTTTGATTTACCAACTCAACCAGAGGCGAAGAGAAATGATCCCGCTGCTGTTACCTGATGATGATGGTGATGATGATAAAGGAGGACGTTCCTCCCAGCTTGATCCAGACTCGGGTTTGGATTACAACCTATGGAATGAGGTCACCCTTGATTTCGGGAAAGCGCACCCGGATCGGATGGGTTGTGATTCCCTGGTGGACATGCAGGCTGTGGAGGTTCTGGGATCGGGGTACACCAAGCTGGTTGTCAGGGCGAACCTGGCCGGAGGTCAGCCTGTGGCGCTGAAGCTTGTCAACGAGCAGGGCATCGACATGAGCAAGTGTCTGGAGGATTTCAAAGACCCCCGCGCCTGCCGCGAGCTGGTTTCTTACAAACTGCAGAAGGAGATGATCTTGATGGAAAGGCTGCGGCATCCAAACGTCATAAAGGTGAACCTGAAACTCCTGGAGAGACCCAGGACGCATGAGGTGCTGATTTTGTGAAAGTGGCCTAAGTCTGGAACATTTCAGGACTTTCCATGATCCATGCAGCAGCACTCACATTTTCCTTTGTCTCACTCAGTAAAACTAGCTCTGCAGGGTCTTGTCCTGTAATTAAATTAAATTCACTGACCCTTCAGTGACCCTTTTGTCCAGTTTGGCAGGAGCAGCACAATGTGCCTCTGTCCTTCCTGGTTTCATCTGAAACCCCAGGCGCTTACTCACTTAAGCCATTACAGCCCAATTTAAACCCAAAACTAGAGTTTGTGCCTCAGATCAACTCACAGCTGCACAAATTAGCAGAGCATCTGGACCTCTGTTCAAAGTTGTTGATTTCTTAATCCTGCTTGCCTTACTCTAACGAAAGGCCTAAATAAACTGTTATTCACTACAGGGTGGTGATTGTAAAGTTAAACAGTCTTTGGTTATTTAGCTTGTCTCAACAGAAAAAAAGGAATTAATTTTTCAGAGTCATATTATCACCATGTCGTTCATAAATTTATAAAACCTCACCGTTCCAAACTAAATATTAAGTTTGGAGTTAAGTGTTTAGTATGTAAGCTAAATATTTATTTTGTAAACTAAAATCCTATTTCGTGTAAAAATATGGAGTTTGTAAACATTTTCTTGAAATTGGAGCTAAATAGTTTTGTTTATACTATATTAAATTTGAGCTATATTTATGTTTTGATCCAAGCTATGCTAGCGATGTTGCAAATTAAATGTTTAGTTTGAAAAATGAATGTTTGGGTCAGACCTAAATATTTTACAAACTAAATATTTAGGCCCCCCCCTCCCCCCCCCAATTATGTTTAATTTACAACATAAATATTTAGATCTGACCAAAATGAATATTTAGTTCCAAATTAAATTAGCTTGCTAGCTAAATATTTAGTTTGAAACTGTGGCATTTATAAATATTCTAATAACTTGGTGAAAATACAACTTTTTTTTCTCTCTTGTGACGGACTAAACAATCCATAATATTGCTGTAAAATATTTCACCCTGTAATTTTACAAACAGCACCCCACAATTTACTCCTTAGTGACCAGTTTCTTTTTACTTCTGCAGCTCAAGGGTCACTGTGCAGGAGTGCAGGGAGGAGGAGGAGTAGAGGGAGGAAGAGCTGCAGTCATCCTGGAGCAGGGGAATCCTCTCCAGATGATCCAGCTGCTCCAGAGCCCCTGGGAGGACCGATTCAGGGTGAGGCGTCTCCACACACGGAGAGGATGGAAATGTTGGCAGAGGAGATGTTTCAGGATGAAAGATAAGGGAGGTGGATGTGTGAAGCTCCTGGAGGTCTGATATCTGCCCCTCAGTTGTATTTGATCAGGCTCTGGAGTTAATCCAACGCTGGCTGGGAATTTCATCTCACCCCAAAACACACAGACACACACAAACACACTCAAACACATGCTTCTGCACACCCCCGTCGTTGCAGGTGTGCTGCAGCGAGTCAACACAAGATACTTTTACCCAAGTAAATCCTTTGGAAGCGTTTCAAAGAAATGATAGCCGAGAGTGACAAACGTAACCAAATATACAGTAATTATCATCTCAGCTGAGGGTGTTTTTCCTGCTGCATCACCCACACAGACGTCCATGATACCCCTCTACAGCCGCTCGGGCCCCTTCAGCTACTGTACATTGCTCCATCGCAGCCCGGTGTTTGGTTTCACCCAACACTCTTTTTTTGTAACGCTCTGTTCTCAATGAGCAACGTTCAACAGTCTCACTGCAGTAACTCCACAGCTGCAGGGACAGAGGAAGCATGTGGCTTTTTAATTTTAAATAATTCCAGGTTTCTAAATACATCGTCAGTCTGAAAGGGGCTTGCAGATTTAGTTTTTAATAGTGAAAATGTTCTAATGTATCTTCAAAATGAATAATTGCGTTTTTTTGTGAAGACAAAATTCAGCCACATTTTTCTTTTTTGTGAGAAATAAAAAGATGTTGTTTCAGGGAAGTGACAAACACACCCTTTTTTCATCTTGTTTTGTTATAAAAATATATTTAAGGACCCAGGAAGTTTGTTTGAATGTCCCGTTGTAGGATTTCAGAGATTTTGAATTAATATTTTATTATTTTTAAAAGGCTAAAATTGTAGCAAGATTAAATGTTTATTAATCTCCCCTGATTTATTTTATAAATTGTTATAAAATGATTGAAGTCATCCGGTTTAAGTCATTTTTTTGGTATTGAATTAAAAGAAAATCTCTAATTTCAAACTTCATAGAGAAATGTTGCCATCGAGTGAGTAATTTGACAGTTTTGAGGACATTTTTGCCAACCCTCTCCCCTTTCATCTCCAGGTGTGCCTGGACCTGGTCAGGCTCTTGCACTTCCTCTCCCGCTCTCCTCTGGGCTCCGTGGCTCTGCTGGACTTCCAGCCGAGGCAGTTCGTCACCGTGTCGGGTCAGCTGAAGCTCACGGACCTGGACGACGCCAGCGCCGAGGAGACGGCCTGTCAGACGGACGCAGACTGCACCCTCCAGTTCCCTCACAGGAACTTCACACTGTCCTGCTCGGCCCGCGGTGTGTGCGAGGGCCTGAACGAGAAGAGGAACATCTACAACGCCTACAGGTTAAAAAACAAAACAAAGTGACAGTTTTACTGCATGGATGGGACTAAGGTAGCAGCTTATATGATGATGAAGATAAAGCAGCTGGAAATGTTCAGGCTGATGGGATGATTATGTTCCAGAGATGGGGGGTGGGGGTCCAGCTCTTTGACAGCTTTACGAACTGTTTGTTCTAACAACCCGGTGAGAAAAGTAATGCTCTGTGGGAACGATGTGACGGGGCTTGTCTGGTTTTCTCCTTCTCCTCCTCCTCCTTGCCTGGCTGCAGGTTTTTCTTCACCTACCTGCTGCCCCACCAGGCCCCGCCCAGCCTGACACACCTGGTAGACCACATCATGAACACCACAGGTGAGGCCGGGACTCGTCCTGATCAACCAGCAAGATCAGAGGGCGGATTGTTCCGTTACGGCTGTCGTGTAACGACACGCTGACTATTTTAATTTAATGAGCTCGACAAGATCTTTCCTGACTCAGTAATAAACCCCGGCGGTTATCTGCTGAGGTGAAATGATCTGTTTTGTGATGATGAATGCTTCATGTGTCCAGGGGAGCTGAGGGAGGACATCAATCAGACTCTGGAGGCCTTTGAACACATCCTCCTGCTGTACAAGTCGGGCCTCTACCTGGATAACCTGCCCCCGTCCATAATCAGAGGTACGGACTCCTAAAACAAAAGGAAAAGAGCTTATTGTAGCTTTTGATCCACTTTGTTCCCATTTTGGATCCTGATGGTGAGCTGAAGGGCTTGTTGGGCTTTGACAGGCAGCTGGAATAAAAGGACAGCTCAAACAAAGTGGGATTAATCTTATTTTTTATAAACTCTTGCAAAATCCAAAGGGGTTTGAATGAAGACAACTGGACTTCTTTGGTTTGCTTATCCAAGGAGCTTTGTCAATACTGACTGGAATATGGGAGGGTCAAGCTTATAAGCTGTCTATTGTTAATTAATGAGCAGAAACTACCTATGAATACCCCCTCCCTACCTCCTGATGAGTCATCGGAGTCATTGAGTGCGTTAACATGCAGCCAGTAACCCTTTTAAAACCCGAATATTCACAATAACCCGGTTCCGCTGGTCCATGTAAACACCACCAAAAACCCGGATATGCTCATAACCGGGTTTTTAAAAACCCGGTTACTACACCTGGGGTAACCCTTTTCTAACCCGAATGTTTGGTCGTGTAAACGCATATCGGGATATCTCCATCAAAGCATGTGTTCTGCGCATGCTCTGTTCGCAAGGAATCTTGGTCTTTTGAGTAGCGAGACGTCTTGTATGCGCCAGAACACCGGAAGTAAACAACGAGTTGGAAGCAAAATGGCGAGTCGTGGCACAGCACCACACTTTTGGAGTGACGAGGAAACTAAAGTGCAAACAAACGCGGTCGCTATCTCTTCCGAACTGGGAAACATGTTGTTTTCACGGATACCGGAACAAGAAGAACCGGAAATGATGCATATAGCGTCTGGACGTAGTCCATACGTCCTGACGCTTCCCCAACGTCCGCATTTAAATCGGGTTATGCAAGTTAGAGGTAAATCTTCCTATTTATGCTTGTAAATGGGTTATTCTGATCAACTCAGAAACCCGAATCCCGACCTTAACCCGATCATAACCCGGATATTGGCTGCATGTAAACGTAGTCATTAGTCTCTACTGTGTGGGAATCACTGTATTGATTGGGTGCAAGAGGGTGTGACCTAGACTGAAAATGTTTGGGAGTTAGGTTCAGAGCTGCATTAAAGGTGCTGGGAAGATGAAACCTGAGGCCTCCTCAAATGTAATCCTCTATTATAAGCTTGACTATTCCAGTCAGAACTGACAAAGCTCCTCGGGTGAGAAGCGAAGCGTCGTCAAGAATCCAAAGAAGTCCAGTTGCCTTCATTTGAACCCTTTTGGATTACCATAACCTGGATGACTGCGAACCTTCAGCAGCACATTTTCTCCATTCATGCACAGAAATCTCTCCCCTCTCTCGCTCTCGCTCTCTGCCGTCGCTCCACTCAGCCGTATGAAATATTAATAACAGAGCGACTGGCTGCGTTCCTGCAGAGAGGTTTTTTTCCGTTCCCCCAGATGCCGGACTGTTTATATAGCAGCGCTTTGTGAATTTAATCACAGGTTCAGAGTAAAGAGGCGGCCGACGGGGAGGGAACATTTCAGCCTAACGAGGAGGTGCCGGGAGTTGTCCGCCGCCTAGGCAGTGATAAGAGTCAGAAAAATGTGTCTGTTTATTATTTGGACATATTGCACGGTTAGCTGGAACAGAGCTATTTTCCGGGGCAGGCTAGAGGACAAGCTCGGTTTGTTTTTACTTTAAATGGCAGCTTGTTAGCTATGGCCTCCTGGTTTGGCTGTTAGGATGTGTTAACATTTTGTTTAAGCCTCCTAAAAACCAGAAGTTTGTCTCGTTTTAAAAAAAAGAAGAAACGATTTTAAAGTAGCAAAACATCACTTTTAGGGTCTTGGTTAGAATTAGGAGGGAAGTGTGTGCTGTGGTTAGGTTAAGCCTAGCTTTGAGTTTGTTTTGGTTCAGCTTAGTGGAATGTCCAAATAAAGAGCGAGAGAGAGAGCGAGAGAGCGAGAACTTAATTTAAAATTGCTGACAGACGAAGAGTCTTCAGAGATGTGGATGAATGTTTCTTTTCCACAGCTGAGATCATCTGGGACGTGATGGAGAATGGAGGCCAGAAAAAAAGACGTAGTGTCTTAAGTGAATAGAACTTTTAATTAATTGAGCTTTTTAGCGCTCATAAATTTAAATACAATAATGTTTCTGTGGGATGATTTGAGAAGAAGCCACACATTTTTGTCTTTGCCACCATTTAGCTCAAAAACAGGCCTCTGTTCTCTTTACTCAGACTTGAGGGCAGAGCCTCACACACACACACACACACACACACACACACACACACACACACACACACACACACACACACACACACACACACACACACACACACACACACCCTCAAAAGGCTACCGGTTTGTAAGCGTTTGCCTCCTGCGTACGGACGCACAGACGAGGCTTTTGTCCGTTTCTCGACCACGTTTGCGTGCAGACATACGTGTGCTGATGTGGAGCAGATGATTTAACGCCAGGTTCACAGGATGTCTGACTGAAAGAAATATAATGATGAATGTAACACAAATGTTTGGAAGGAGGGAGGTGAAGCAGAGTTCGCTTTTCTTCTTTATTTGAAGGTCAAATGAAGGATTTCCTTTTAGATGAATGCTTTAAACATTACTGATCTAAAGATTACTGTAACAGGAAACGTAAAACTGTAATAACCTAATTAATGTGTTTTGGGGGAAAAATAGATTTAAGTTTAAAATAACTTTTCTCAAACTGCAAGCTAATTTATTATCAATATAAATCCTAATATTATAATAATATCATTTAGTGTAATACATAAATAATAATCTGAGAACACTTGAAGGATTCTGGACTAGATAGTAGTTTGTTCAAACAGTTGCTAAACAGGGGCGGTTCTAGATGGGGACCAGGCTGGGCCAGTGCGCCCCCCCCCCCCCCCCCCCCCCCCCCCGACAGCCAGCTTGAACCCTTTATGTTCATGTGTCTTTTAATGGAGCAGGACCTAAAGCTGGGGTCAGGGCCCCTCCGCAGGTCACGAAACACAACAGTTAGGGTCTTGAAATCAAATAAATAATTCATAAAGTAGCAAATATTTCCTATAATTGTTACGAAAGGTAAAGGCAGTGGACATATATTAAAAATATAGAATAAAATTGGAATTAATCTAGCTTAAAAAATTTAAACATTCATAAATACTTGTCAGTTTTTTTCAAGGTAAAACTTGAATGGAAATATGTGCAGGAACATAATCATGTTCAGAATCCTGTTGAAATAATGCCAACATTTCATGCATTTCTGTATTTAATTAGGTTGTATTTAATTTTTTATAGATCCTTCTGTGTGATCCGTTGTATTTGTATCCCCCGTTGGGATAATTAAACTTTCTTCTCACCCTCAGAGTCCTTTAAAGTCTTTTTAGCAGCCTTGTGTATTGAAGTGGCTTCTCCTTCTCCTCCTGTGTGGATAGATTACACCGTGATGCGAGGAATGGGGACCACTGGGAACGTGGAGTACCGCTGCTGGCCGTCCTACAGCCTGCAGGGCTGCGTTCTCTCTGTCCACAGCGCCAGAGAGGCAGCGTACATCTGTAACTCTCACTCCCAGTGCAGCAGCTTCACTCTGACGGGACAGAAGACATGGACAGGTTAGTAAAACCTGTCACGTTGAGAGCAGGAGGTTTGGACCCAAGATGCAGAATCCCCAGAACGACTCGAGGCAGGAGTGGTTTAAGAAAATATGTCCTTTATTTAAAGGAGGATGCGCCAAAAGTCCAAAGGCACAACAGAAGCTCGCTCATGAGCATGAAGTTGGAGAAACTCGAGAGGGACAGAACAACGCTGACACATACAATGGACCGACAACACTGAGAGACACCTGCAGGGCTATATACACAGAGGGAAGCAATCAGGGAAACAGGTAGCTGGTGTGTGGGAAGTGTGAGCTGAAGGGATCAGGAGAGACTAATGAACTAAATGGGGAAGGAACGCATTGTTAAAGGAAAAGACTGACTGGATAATATAACTATACAGAGAACTGAAGATACTGTAAGAGAGCTAATAAACCTGAAACTAGACACCAGAAAAAACACTAAATCTTCAGCTTGGGGAACTAAAGAGACAGGAACCAGAAGAGAGGGGATCTATGGAGAGACTAGACTAAATTGGATGGGATAACTAAGTATAAAGTGACCAGGAAGAAACATGAGGGGAACCTGGAAGGGGCTGGGGACCACAAGGAGCACAAGACCTGAGGGAACACCTGGAGGGAGAATAGGAGGGCACTGGGGACCAAAGGGACACAGAACATGACAAAACCACTAAAAACTAGTGTAAATACACCACGTGTAAGTCTTTGATGGTGTAACTGGAACTCATTAGATTGGTATTTGAGCTCAAATGCTGAGCAATGAGCTGTACAATCACAGCTGCACTCCTAAATAAACACTTTTAATCTGTTGTACAACTTTTTAAAGCTGAAGTACACTGTAAAATCTCATTAGTGAACCTTACTCGAAAAAAGTATGCAAAACTTAAAATAGCAAGCACACAAGAGTAAGTTATTATGTGTTTGAGCTACTTAAATGTACTAAGAGTAAAGACAAAAAAGTAGTAAGTACATAGACATTTGCTTACTGTTTGCTACTGCTTCAGTAGTTGCAACTCAAGTTCAGTAGTGTACTGCGTGTTTACTAGTTTGTCTTAAGCCTAGTTTATAGTACTCTTTCTGCTGAGGTGCGGAGACACGCCACACCATTATATGTTGATGCAAAGGCATGCAAAGACAGACAGAGTAGAGCCCAGTTTTTTTAAATATCCATCGAACACAATGGATAGCGCACATCTGTGATTGGACGGCCCAACAACGGTGGCAACTGCTGTCTCTGTCGCTCCCATTGAATTATTTGTAACAAACGTTTTAATCATGCAAGATCAAGCAGTTCAAGCTCGATGAAAATTCACCCTCTGTAGCTTAGTTCATGCTTCTCCGTCTGCATCGGTATGGAGACATGCAACGCCATTATCCGTCGCGAGGGCTCTCCAGCAGGCATGCAAGGACGGACGAAGTTGAGCCTAAAATTTTCATTTTAACCCATACCTCCCTCCAGAAATTTGCTTTTAAAGGCTCACGTACAAAAAATTTGTCAGCAGGCCCGCCAGAGAAGGTCTACGCCCCCTGCTGTCCTGGTGGAGAATTTCTCCACAACACTAATGGAAAAGCGTAACAGGAAAATGCCTTCGTCTATTCTTGTGCGGAGAAATACAAACTAGGCTTTAGTTGTAGTAACTTTCATTTAAGAGCATTTTACTTTGCACGCATTAGTACTTAAATAACTATTACTGTGTACTGATTATTTGAAGTGCATCGGGTGAGAACACGTTACTGTAGCATGTTGTTTTTGTGTTCTGTGCCTTTGCAGGCCGCCTCCTGGCCTCTTTCAGGAGCAGCTTTGGTCACCTGGTGGCTGATGGGATGTCGGAGGTGTACGTGAAGAAAACCAAAGTTCCTGAGAACCCTTGATGAGCCTGAATCGCAGCTCGGTGAAGCAGAAATGCTGCGTTTAGGAGAACTGAAGTCTGTCTGTGAACACACCGACCTCAGCGAGGCTTTTTAGACGAGGTGCAGCGCGTTTGAAGAGAGCGACTGAATGTGTTGTATTTATAAGGCTTCTGCTCACTGACTGTTTGATCTGCCTGCCAGCTCCCTGCCTCTGCCAGCTACTATTTAAAGGGATTTCCCTTCAGGTACAATTAAGGAGGGAGAGCCTTGTACCCTAAACTTTTTCCCCTCCTAATTTGTCTTTATTTGCCATGTGTGCTGGCTTTCGCTGCGAGGCCGAGTCCCTGTAGTCAGATTTTTTTATTTTATTATTTAAGCCAGAGCGGCATGCTGCAGCTCAGCGTTTCAGGCCTTAGGAAGAAAAAAGAATACAAGCTCTTATACAAATATACTTTGATTAAACACACCATGGTTTGGACTGTTGATAAATATATTTTTTACGGCTGTCTGGCTTTGTTGCACCAAGAAATGGAGACAGCAAATACCGTGCAGGCATTTGCACATCACCAATGCGCAAAGATTATAAAAACCTTTCCAGAGCTGTCTGTTTTTTGTAAAATTAGCAAAAAATATTTATGCAATCAAGTGAAATGTAATTCTTCTTACATGTTACTGCATTAAGTGCACCTTGTGGGTGAAACTTTTATTTTTCAATGAAAAATGAATCACTTTACTGTTTTTTTAATAACACTTCACTTGTATCTGTGTAATTTGTACTTTTACAGTTTTTTAAAAACTATTTAAAATGTAACAGGAGCTACTAGTCTGATTATTTCTCATTAGCACCTTTTGTGTGTTTTAGAGGGGGGGGGGGGGGGGTTGCTTGAGTATGCAATGTGTGTTTGTGTGCTTTTAGTCCTTTATCTACTCCCATACCCCCACATCTGCAATCTCCAGCCCGTCTGAATGGCCCAAATTGCGAAACCTGCGGATCTCCGCAGAGTTTGCACAATACCAGAGGAATGCATTCAAATGCTCCACCATGCTGTGCTCATTATGAGCCTTAATTAAGACATGTAAAGGAGCTTACTGACCAGGGCTTTCTCATGATGGGGTTAGAAGGTCAATGATGGAAGACAAAGGCAGAGATCTGGAGTTTGCACAAGAATGACCAGCCAGGAGGAACCCAGAGGAGCAGGCCTGCAGGAAGGTGATGCTGAGGATAAAACCACCACATGCACAGTGAACTCTCAAAAAGAAAACATTGGTCCTGTTCCTTCTACACACACAAAAAAAGCTTAAAATTCCAAAAAAAAAAAGGTGCAGAGCTTCCTTCACTATTCAGTTCTGCTGCTGTCTGACTTGAAAGGACATGTTTCTGTCTAAAGATGATCTTTATAGGCAACACCAGGCCTCAGGGTCCTCTTTGCCTCATGTTGGCCTCTTGTTGTCTGGACAAAGACGCTGATTAGACTCTTGATGATACAGATAAAGAGTCTGAGAGAGATTAGATAAAACCAGTTTTCAGGATCAACTCAGGCTGACTGGAGAAACCGGTGTATTTCATCTGGGTAACTATAAACTTTGGCGACACAACTCATTGTAGAACAACTAGAAACTGAGTTGACCCGTTTCATGAGTTATAACTGGTTATAATCAAACTAGTATAAGATAACAAACAGACAGACAAATGGGCTGTTTGAGATCTTTTTAAAGGGGACGTATGACTTTTTCTCAAGTTACAATAGTTCACTTGTCCACAAAGAACATTTTTATGAAGTTCTTTGCACTAAATCCCTCCCACAAAAAGCAATTTTAGCAATTTTGTTTTGGGTATTCTTAGTACCTTCCAGAATGAGCCATTTCAGGGTTTTGTCATCATCTGTGGAACACTAAAAAAACATTTTAAAATCATTATTTCTGATTGTAATTGGCCAGTCGAGGCTGAACGTGAAAAAAGTCTCCTACACATATTTCCTGCATTCGCTTCTGATAGAAAACAGACTGTCACTACGTTTACATGCAGCCAATATCTGGGTTATGATCGGGTTAAGGTCGGTATTCGGGTTTCTGAGTTGATCAGAATAACCCGTTTACAAGCATAAATAGAAAGAGTTACCCCTAACTTGCATAACCCGGTTTAAATGTGGGCATTGGGGAAGCGTCAGGACGTATGGACTACGTCCAGACGCAATATGAGTCATTTCCGGTTCTTCTTGTTCCGGTATCCGTGAAAACAACATGTTTCCCAGTTCGGAAGAGATAGCGACCGCGTTTGTTTGCGCTTTAGTTTCCTCGTCACTCCAAAAGTGTGGTGCTGTGCGGCGACTCGCCATGTTGCTCCCAACTTGTTGTTTACTTCCGGTGTTCTGGCGGATACAAGACGTCTCGCTACTCAAAAGACCAAGATTCCTTGCGAACAGAGCATGTGCAGAACACACGCTTTGATGGGATATCCCGATATGCGTTTACACGACCAAACATTCGGGTTAGAAAAGGGTTACCCCAGGTGTAGTAACCGGGTTTTTAAAAACCCGGTTATGAGCATATCCGGGTTTTTGGTGGTGTTTACATGGACCTGCGGAACTGGGTTATTGTGAATATTCGGGTTTTAAAAGGGTTACTGGCTGCATGTAAACACACTCAGTGAGACTCTAGGATTTGAAATGCCTGACAGATCTACGTCACACTTTCACTTAACATTTATGGACTCACCCATCTTGGCTTGTGAAAAGGAAGGCTGTTGTTTTAGTGAAAACAGCAGAGAACATCTTGACTAGTAAAAGCGAACCATTAGCATTAGCAATTCCACCACACAGCAGAACTCCTTCAGGCTTGTGTTATTTGTTGAGATAAAACATCAACATTGCAAAACCAACAGAGTCATATTGCCATTAGCCAATCAGAGGAGAGATTTTCAAATATCATGACATAAGAGTCCAAATCCTGTCGTCTGAAGCTCTTCTCTGATGTGGCCATTTTTTACTTCCTGAAGCAGGTGTACCGGAGCTTTGTTCTCCCAGAGTATGACTTACAAGGCATTCATGCCGCCTGAGACCATTGCAAATATATTGATTAAATGAGTGATCCACACCAAACCAAGATGGCGCTGGCCACGCCCACTCTCCCCCACTCAGACTATAAGCTGAGAAGTTCCGATATCTGGAAGGAGCTCAAAGTAGAGCTGCTGCTCCTCCAGTGTTGACACACAAGTGGTTATTTTATCATAATTTTTCAGTTTGTGACATCACAAATGGGGACTTTTTAAAACAACTTGTTGTAGGCCCAAGAGAAAACAAATGGATGGATTTTCTTCAGGTTTGGAGTATTTAGGCAGTAGAGACCCACGTGGCAGCACAAAAGAATTCAAAATTTGAGTTTTTCCTAGTATGTCCACTTTAAACTCCAAATTGTCTTTAACAATAATTAATCTTTAAAAAAAAAGATACGCTTCAGTTAATTCATTTTTGCTCTGCTCATTCTTCATATCTGTTTCGAGGACGACTGCTCTGGCCTGTGACCGGGTTTATTTTGGCAGCCTCTTTGGCAGAACTAATGAATGTTTTGGCTTTGCACGGAGATTGCATATGTTTTCTTAAAGTTCAAATGTTTTAAAATAATTAATAAATGCAGAGCAGGCCATGACAGATTGCATCCATGCTCTCCAAATGGTTTAGATGCTGTGTAAAAGTTTGTTCAAACTCCAGATTTACTTTAAAAATGCTAAAATATGAAGACAGAAAGGTCTGCTGCATGTTTTAAGAACAGACATGTTTACATCTGTGTTGCATCAGCTCGTCGTCTAGCAGCACTTTGGAAAGAAGACAAATTGCTGCTGTGAAATGTTTCTCATTCCACTCTGATGCAAGTTTCAGCTCCTGGTTTTGGGGGTCTTGAAAAGTGTTTCAGAAGTGCAAAATATTTCCATTGGATGACAAATCCAGAGAGCAGGCATGCCATTATGCACAGAATGCGTCAAACGTTGCAAAATGACGCCATATTTGCTGGATTTTGCTTTTAAATGTTGACTTTGAGATTTTTTTTTGCCTTAAAGTATTTTTGTCACATTTAATTTTCCAAATTTTTGTGACAAAAGACGTTTTTTTAAATAATTTCTGATTAAACTCATTTTTACTCATGCACCCATCCTATAAAGGCTCTTTCTCTGCTCTCAGGTCGGATGTGTCTCCTGGGGTTTGTGAATCAGCGCCCTGCTCTGTAGTTGGTCCCAACATGTTTTTTTTTTGTGTTCTCCGCTGAAAGTATCACTTTCTATCCCAGCTTTTTTTGCTCCTAAACTCCGTTTGGAGCTTTAAATGTTGTCCACAAGCTTTTTTTGTGTCTGAAACTCTTTTTTTTTTCTGAGTGTTTGATGATGTTTTTCACATTTGCCGTGTGATGAAAGATGTAAAACACAATCATGTCCTTGTGTTCATGTGTGGCACACTGTTCCTTTGTGTTTAAAGCATGAAATTGACAAGCTGGTCTTTTTTTTAGAAAGGTTCAGGGAATGAGCGGGGGAGGAGTATGATTGTTTTTCTTTTTTCTCTTTTTTTTTTTTTACTCAGCTCCATGCCGCTCCATTTCTGTTTTTTTAAGTTTCTAGTTTCAGCCGACTTGTTTCCGTCAGGTTTTATTCATGACCTCCATCTGGAAATAATATCAGCTCATGAAAACAAGCCATCAGCAATTTTAGGAAAGAGTGTGTGTGTGTGTGTGTGTGTGTGTGTGTGTGTGTGTGTGTGTGTGTGTGTGTGTGTGTGTGTGTGTGTGTGTGTGTGTGTGTGTGCGTGTGTGTGTGTGCGTGTGTGTGTGTGTGTGTGTGTGTGTGTGTGTGTGTGTGTGTGTGTGTGTGTGTGCATGTGTGCGTGTGCACTTCTTCTTCTTCCTCTGTGGGGTTCAGGCTCCGTCGATGTGTTGGTGCAGTCAAATCGACACGTATGACTAAACTCCAAAGCCTCCGCCATCCTCTCCTAAAATCCCGCTCAAATACTTTTTTGTGGTCTGGCTGGAGTCTCTGATTCAAATGCAAACGTTGGAAACTTCAGTTGCTGGGAGAAATTACGTGTCAGGCAGGTCTTTGGCAAAACGTTTGACCTTGGCTCAGACTAAAAATATGCATTAACTCAGTGAAAGCCTGCATAGTTCCACAGGAAAGAAGATCTGGCTTGTGTTAGAGCTGCTCACGGGAGCGTACGCAGCCTGAGATGGGGGAGATAGAGCAGATATTCACTCCGCTCCAGGCTCGCTGAAACACCTCTCTGATGGAAAACCCTTCGGCGTTCCATAGGCTGTTTCTGTCTGCCGCCTTGGCCGTGGCACACAGGAGACAGGCTTGGTCACACCTGAGAGCCTCTGAAGACTAGCCAGGCATTCAGCATGTCCGTCCCCAGCACAGAGGCGTCTTAGTCTGCAGGCCCGTCCAACTGTCCAAGTGGGTATTTGTCTGTCTGCCCGAGTTGATACGATCTCTTTTAGAGCCATGATGGCTTTAGCAGCCCCCAAAGGAGAGAGCAAGTAGGTGTGTGAGAAGAGAGGTTTCATTTCTGGCTGTCTGCGTCAGGCGGAGCGGCTTTTTTTTATTTAAGGCCTTGAAGTTAACCTCCAGTCGAAAGGTTTATGCATGCCTCTAAAGCCACAAGGGCATCATGTAGGTGTAACAGCTCTGCACTGTATCCTGTAACAAGTGATTACTGCTCTGTGTTCCACGCATTTCATAAACAAAACCCTAAAAAGTGTCACTTAGTTTCTGCTTTAGTAAAGAAGTCTGGAAGCATTTCAAAAACTCTCTTTGGTTATGAGATCCCCACATGTTTTCTGGCTCTGCACAATCCCCCCTCCTGAACACACACCACTACATCACAGCAGCAGTCTGGGTCATTTTTCTTTTGAAACCGACCCCTTATACCCCCTCCCCTCCCCCCTTCTTCACCAGTCCATCCATCATACAGGCCAGAGTCTGTGTGCTCCCACCCCTCTCTCCTTGAGGCCTAAACCTCCATAGCTTTGCTGTTAAGCCTCCACCGCTGCTGCTGCAGCTGCATTGTTCCACTTTGTGCGTAACTTCAACCCTCCTGACACTCTTCTTCTCTCCCAGTTGCAGCCAACAACTTCTGCAGAGCATCTGCGTTTCCCCCATCCTTCAGCCGACCGAGACCCGAGGGCAGTGGCTGCTGAGGATCAGGAACTGAGGGTCCAAGTGAGTGAGTGTGTGTGTGTGTGTGTGTGTGTGTGTGTGTGTGTGTGTGTGTGTGTGTGTGTGTGTGTGTGTGTGTGTGTGTGTGTGTGTGTGTGTGTGCTCTGGAATCCCCTCCGTCACACCTTGGCTGCTTCTAGGGAGGGGGGCTCTGCCTCCAGCTAAAGGAAGACTTCCTCCTTAAGAGTTAATCCTCCTCCAAAAATACACCACAGACACCCCCCCTACACACACACACACACACACACACACACACACACACACACACACACACACACACACACACACACACACACACACACACACACACACACACACACACACACATACACACACACACCAAATTTAATTATTTAATTGAATAAATTGTTCATTTCTTTTAGAGCAAACAGGGTTTTCCTCCTTTTTGAGAAAATTTCTGTGAGTTAATTCCAACTATTATGTTTCTTTGAGCTTTTTTAATGACCAATTTAATCCCAATTCAAAAGTCTAGCTAATTTCCTGTAAATAAATTATTTGTGCACTTCCTCTTCCGTGCAGATTGAGCTTCCGTTGGCGGTTCAACCAGTAAAAAGCTGTGAACTGCAGCTCTTTACCTCAAGTCCTCAATTAGGGCTTTTCCCACAGAGTCATAAAACAGTTAGTGGAATCATTCAAAGGCTGTTAGATTCAACACCATTAAGAGTTCATTAGTACCTGCAGACACGGCCACTGTTGCAATTGGAGGATGATTAACAGAGATCATTATAGCCCTCGCATCCCCGTTGGCCATTGGGCACAACAATAGGAATCGTGTTTTATTGTTTGTTTTTTAAAATAATGTGGAAATTTGATCTATTCTAGCACTTATTTAAAATCCCTGATTCAACACAGACAATCAGCAAATAGAACCACGTTTTTAGTGTTTAATTTTAATAAATGTGGAAATGTTTCGTAAGCTGCATTCAAGTGTTCGGGATTGGTGAGCCTCTTGCTGTGGAGGAATTTCACTTCTTTTATTTTGTTTTATTTTTGTTGCTCCCCATCTTTTTCTGATGAATGGTGAACTTTGACCTTGACAACTAGGCCTGCAGAGTTCTGGTTTCTCTTGTTTTAAATATCCTGGCATGTTGCTTTTTGATGTCGCTTAGCCTGCGCCGTGGTCTCACACTGGCTCTGTTCAGGTGAGCTGGTCTGTAAAACTCAACTCACTTTTCAATAAATTAGAAACTTTTGATTTAACAAAGAGGCTATTACTTTTTCGGATTGATTTTTAGTTTATTTCTTCTTAATAAATGAAGTTTGGCTTTAATCCTGAAGCGTTTAATGCTGAAACACTTAAATTTAACACAAAATTACCTAAAAATGTTCATCAACCTACCACAAAGTGTAATTTGACAGAATCTGTGAGCCATCTTGGATTTTGCAGACCAGGCTGCATCACACAAACACTAATCAGATGGTCCACTTTCTGTTTGCTGGAGCTCGTGGGGTCAAGAGGTCATCATAGGGTGAAGGTTTGGGTTGTGTTTGCAAGATGGCCTTCGAGCTCTTCTCCAAACAAGAGCTGGAGATCAAACATCAAAACCAGACCTGGTGTGAAAGCTGGAGTGCCGCGGGGCTCAGAGGGTGGAGGGGTTACTGACAGGTTTGCAGGAAAGATAACAGAGCAGGAACCCCTCCAACACCCTCCCTACACCAGATAACCCTGACCCCCCCAACCAAATCCTAATCTCACTGATTCCGGTTTTGCTGGACAAGTCTAGCATCTGACCCCACTTAGTCACATGCCAAACTTTTCCCTCGTGATAATCCTTCCTGCCAACTGACAAAGGGTCAGCTGAGTGAGAAGGAATTCAGGACAAGCGTGCAGAAAGTTTGGGTGAGATTAATCCAAGCTGCACAATGTTAAGTACGCTCAGGGGGACTTTTGTGTGCTCAAGTGGACCAGTAATCTGCACCGCCAGAACTTTCCGTTGTCTCTTCATTCATAAATGAATTCAGATTTTATTCACCTATAGTTCTTTCAGCTTACTTGCAACAATTTGCTGCATCAAATCACCACGTGCTTCGCTTAAAACTAGTTAATTTGTCAAAATGTGCAATGACTGTATGTGGCATCCAGATTTCTGTGGACAACTGGAGATGAAGCTGCAGCTCAGTGATGCTCTACCGCCCCCAGCAGGCAGGGTGAGATACTGCACTCGGAGACGCTGAACTCCTCTGGGACTGTGCAGGGTTCTCAAGGAAGGAGGAATTTACTCGGACTGTGTTTGTTGTCCCAAAGGGATCAGAAGAAAATTATATGAAAAAAAAGTCAGTTTGAACTTTTATGTGTATGCTGAGATATGTATTAACACAACAAGTAATCATACCCGTGAAGGTCTGTCATGTCTGGAGGAAACAGTATTCTAAGGGAGGACTGCTGGTGATAAATTTAGCATCCAATAGTATCGTGTGATGTTTGATTGACTCGGTGTCTGTCCACTGGTCAAATCTTTAGAGAGAGAGGGGACAGACAGAAAGTAAAGTAAGAAAGCCTCTGAGAGAGCCTACGTCTGACAGCTAAGGCTAAAGAGCAGAAAAGATTTGAGTAAAAACTGGATCTCCTCTCTTAGCAGCTATGTCCGACTGTGAGGGACCACCCACGGGTAAGAATGACTCCTCTAGAGAAGACCAGTTCATGTTCAATATATCTGAGGGGACACATCTATGCAGGCGTGTGTGTTGGTTGTTTAGAGTTTGCCTTGTTTGTGTGTGTTTCTGGTGAAGAAAGGGATTGTGTCTCTGCTGGTCCGTCCTGTTTTAGTCTCCTCTGGGAACGGCTCGCCCTGCAAGTATTCAGGAGTGGCAAGGCTCAGTTTGAGGCCTTTTATGGAAGTGAGTTGCTTTTGATTTCACACAAAAGCAGCGCGATGACTCAGGTTTTATTTGGAGGTTCATGAAGTAGACAACAGAAAAATATGAAGAAAGGAGTTTTTTAACGTGTCCTGCTGCAGAAGAATGGTGCTGAAGGAGAAATCTGGAGCTGTTTTGAGCATGTGTGCAGGTGTTTGCTTGTGTGTGTGCGTGCATGCATGTGTGCATGTGTGTGTGTGTCTGTGTTGGGAAGTGATGGGCTGTTTCACAGGTGCAGCCAGGCTGATAGAAGTCATTAAGCTTTCCTAACAGAATCAGTTATAAATAGAAACCTTTCACTCACTAATGTTTCCTTCTCTATTTGCCTCCTTTTCTATCTCATTGCTGCCTGTTTCCTCTCCATTCAGATGTAATCCGTCCCTGATCCCCCTCCCTGGTATAATTAAACATGACTCAGCAGTCAGAAAGCCCTTTGAAGCAGTTTCCTACAATTATGATGTTGTAATTGTGTCTGTGAGCACCCTGCTGTCACCTGATCATCTCTCCTTAAAGGAAATTGGATCAGACAGAAATGGCTGAAACCTCAGAATCTCTGTATTGCTCATTTTTTATCCTTCCTGTCTGTTAATCTCTCAAGTTTTTGAAATGACACAGTAGAAACTCTAATTTTATTCACTCCGGCCTGATCTTTATGGATCTATATGATTAGGATATGTTAGATTTAGGCTAAATAAGGCGAGTAGAAACAATAAATGGATGGAAATTATACCACAACATGATAATCTATCAAGTTTTTTGTACTCATTCCATTTAGCTCAAACATTTAGCGTGAAGCTTTAATCGTTCAGATGATGGCAGAAATGTTTGTCATATAGGTTGAACGATGTCCTGAAAGTCTGCGACTGCAGGGAATGAAGATGTGATCAGTGGGAGGAAGTGCTTCAAGGGAAAAGAGCATTTGAGACATAAACAGTTTAGAATAGCGCAGCAGCTCTAAGTATGGAGAGGATTTAGAGGATCAACTTCGGCGCTAGAGAAAATTACAACAGGGGTTTTACGTTCCACTTTCTTCAGGAGTAAATTATTAGAAAACAACTAGATTTGAAATGGAAACATCTTTTTGATTATGTGCTCACTTTTAAATGGATGGGGTGCCATTCATAAAGTCAAACAGTCATATTTTAAGTTGTTTAGCATGTCATAATAGAACAAAGATGGAAGATAATTTTTCTAAATCATGTTTTCACCATGTCCTACATCTATAAATGGTAAGATCCCAGAGTTCACAAACTAAATATTTAGGTCAAAATTAAATGTTCATTCTCCAAAATAAATATTTAGATTTTAAACTAAATAATTTTATCCAACCTAAATATTTAGTTTGGAAAATAAATATTTAGGTGTGACCTAAAGATTTAAATATTTCGGTATGTCCTAAAAATTTTGCATTTAGTTTGTAAATTAAATATTTATTTTCCAAAATACATATTCAGATCTCAGGTATTTATTTAGATTTTAAACTAAATAATTTCTAAATCTGAGAAGAAGAAAATATATTTTCTATAGCGCCTCTCAAGATAAAAATCACGAGGCGCTTCACAAAAACAAAAAAATGTAAAAATATAAAAAAGAATTTAGAAAATGATTAAAAATATATTTAAAAAGAGCAAAAAATAGGCAATTGTGATTTAAAAATGTTAAGAAAGAGAGAAAGTGAATAGGAAAGAGGGAAATCAGTGGATCCTGAGGAAGGGTATGCCTTCTCCGGGTCAGGGATGAGGTCCTGCCTCAGGTGGAGGAGTTTAAGTATCTCGGGTTCTTGTTCATGAGTGAGGGAAAACTGGAGCGTGAGATCGACAGGCAGATTGGTGCTGCATCTGCAGTGATAAGGGGTGTTGTACCGGTCTGTCGTGGTGAAGAGAGAGCTGAGTCAGAAGGCGGAGCTCTCAATGTACTAGTCGATCTACGTTCCCCTCACCTGTAGTCGTGAGCTTTGGTAGTGACCAAGAGAACGAGATTGCAGATAAAAGCGGCCGAAATGAGTTTTCTCTGCAGAGTGGCTGGGCTCTCCCTCAGAGACAGGGTGAGAAGGTTGGTCTTCCGGGAGGGACTCTGAGTAGATCCGCTGCTCCTCCACATCGAGAGGAGCCAGTTGAGGTGGCTTCCTGGACACCTCCCTGGTGAGGTTTTCCAGGCACGTCCAACCGGGAGGAGGCCTAAAGGTAGACCCAGGACATGTTGGAGGCACTATGTGTCTCATCTGGCCAGGGAACGCCTTGGGATTCCCCCAGAAGAGCTGGGCCAAGTGGCTGGGTAGAGGGAAGTCTGGGCCTCTCAACTTAGACTGCTGCCCCCGCGACTCAACTCCGGATAAGTGGAAGAAAATGGATGGATGGTTGATTTTAGCCATCCTAAATATTTAGTTTTTTGGAAAATAAATATTTAGGTCTGTCCCAAATATTAAAATAATTAGTTTGTAAAATAATTATTCATCTCCAAACAACATTTTATTCTCCAAAATTAATTCTTAGATTCCAACAACAAAAAATGTGTTTTTAAGCTAAACAGTTTTTATCCAACCCAAACATTTAGTTTGGAAAATAAACATTTATCTCCAAATGAAATATTTAGCTAGCTAACTAAATATTTAGTTGGGAACTTTGAAATTGTCATGGAGTGGTACGGAGAGAGGCAGGACCCAAATGTAGGTGGACCATAAACAGGAGGCAGTCGGACAAAACTAAAGAGTTATTAACAAGAGTGCAGCACAAAGTTAAAAAACTAACTAGACAGGACAAACCAACTAAAACACAGCTGCAGATCCGACACACACACAAGACACAGAAGAGCTGTCGGAAAAGCGACGCTCTGGCGCAGCCTGAAACAAACACTTGGTCACCCTTTGCTTTTCGGGTGTGGAGAATGTGTTGCAACCCACGGAAAGTTGTTGTAAAACTGTTAATATCCTGCAGATGGCAGCATTACCACAATGACTGAACAGGGTAAGGAAAACTATCAGGGACACAAAAGTGGTCTCACAATAAATGATGCGGAAAAGTGGAGGAAATGAAGCAGAGAAACACTAAAGAAATGGAAGGAGTTGAAAATGGAGTGAGAGAAGGGAGAAATGAAAGTGGAGGGTGAAGAGGTGAGGGGTGAGTCCTTCCTGAGAAGATCACAGAGAGACAGAAGCAGGTCTGGATCATATGAATGACACTTATGGATATTTCAGGGAGTTGACATGCATTTATGTGACAGATAAAACATCATCAGCACCAGTTTCTGTCAGAAAACCGACCGTGTGTGTGTGTGTGTGTGTGTGTGTGTGTGTGTGTGTGTGTGTGTGTGTGTGTGTGTGTGTGTGTGTGTGTGTGTGTGTGTGTGTGTGTGTGTGTGTGTGTGTGTGTGTGTGTGTGTGTGTGTGTGTGTGTGAGACAGAGACCATTCAGGAGGATAACGATGTCTGATGTCAGGCCTCCATCTGTGACCCTAATATCAGGACAAGGAGCTTTGCTGACGTTGAACTCTTCGGTTTATTTTGTTGCGCAGGTTTCAGGGCGAACCGGCTGCAGTTTCACCTCAGCTTTATCCCATTTTGGTACATATGTGACACCGTCTTCCAGGCTGCGTTTTACCACGTGTGCATTAGCTGGTGGAGCTATGAGTGTTCAGACTATGACACTTTAGAGAGGAAAAGCTGCATTGGCAAGAAAAGATAATTAAAAACAACGAATCAAAATAAATATAAGAAAGTAAATGTTGAGTTTACTTAACCAAGTTGTGTCAGCTGTTGTTTACTTTAAGTACCGTAAATCCTCTAATATTAGCCTGTATTATGCCGGGTATCATATTTTGGCCGGTGTCGGAGTCGGCGGAGGTGAATAATGGCAGTTTTTTTTATTGTGGCCAGGTGGAATGTTGTAACAAGCAAGTACGGGGGACGGTTGTGTCATCCGTCTCAATTTTGATTTGCCAGTGATAGACCGCGAAGGTAACTTTAACTGTGCGGAGACGAAGAGGAGGCGAAAATTTGATATCAAGTTCAAGGAGAACGTGCTGATGATGCTGCAGAACAATGGGGAGCAGTAGCAGGGGTTGTATGAACTAGTCGACTTCACTATAGTGACTTTTTATGCCTGTCATCGACTAGTCGCTGTCACGTGATAATGACCGGCAAGATGCAGCCCTCGGAAAAGCCAGCAGCCTGCTGTCAGCAGGTGACAAGCTCCTGCGCGTCGGGAGGCAACGCGCTGTGCCAGAGCGTCGGCACTGACACCCGCCGTAATACAGACATTTAACCAAATTGTGACGTTTACCCTCTTGCAATTTAATATTCCCCTCACCCCCATCCTAACCTTAACCAGCTTGCGCATGCAAAGCTCTGATTGTTGACGCGCTCCAGACATCTGCGTCCTGAGCACGGCCACAGTAACATTATCAAATCAGGTGTCGCCACTTCAAAAACTAATTTAACACGCGATCGTTCATGTCGGCTCATTTCCTTTTATGTTTTCTGTCTTTTATTCTTTTATTTGTGCCTGATGCGTTTCGCTGCTGTGGATCGGGGCGCATCACCTGTTTTGTTCTCGGTGACGCACCTAACTGATGTGGCCGGGAGCACTCCGCTGTTTTAGCGGTCAGTAGATCTTTTAGAACTGCAGTTCAAAGGTAACTCATAAGGTGAATATATATGAACCCAGGTAGCAGTTTTTCTTTAGGATTGAGAGGAGATGCAGGAAGATAATAAACAGGCAGGACAGGAAAATAGTCAAATAAAAACAAGTTAGTTGTTGTACCTGGTGGTTGAAACAAACAGACACCATTGAAGGTAATCAGAAGTGAGGAACAGAAAATGAAATAATTATTTTAATGTTTAGAGCAGCAGGAACTCCGAGAGGCTGCAGGCGCATCAGTGAGTTTGCGCCTCTGCGCAGGGGGAGGGGGGAGAGGGCTGAAGCAGAAACTACCGTTGTTAAAAGAAATGTGTTTAACTTTGAAAATGTGGGCGCAATTTTAATTGTCAAAAACTCCAGCGAACCATTTGTTCATTTTGCTCAAATAGAAATAGAGGCCTGCCTCTAATTCTGGTCCTCCTTTCAATTAAGGCCTGGAGCTTGATGAGCTTGAGTAAAATACAGGCCCGGGCCTGTATTAGAGGATTTCCGGTAAGTATAATTTAAGTATGCATATGTACTCTATATTTAAGCAACTGGGTTTAGAGGAAACAGCTAACATAACTTGGTCAACTAACTTGAACATTTCCTTTCTTACAGTGCAGACATCACTATTCTCATGTTTGCATGCACAGTACAAATACTAGAGTACAGGGGGCGGTTGTGTCATCCATCTCACTGAGCACCTATTTAAATGTTGTGCATGCATGAAAAAGAACCAGAGTCGATTTCTTGTTTGACCAGGAAATGGGGGAGGGGTGGACATGGACTTTTCAGCACCAAGTCAGATGTGATTAAAGTTGTCCTTGCCTGAGACATCCAACGCCGTGAAACAGAGCGTGTGTTCATGTTACACACACCTTAGCACTCCTGGGTCTTATATCTGTGCTTCTCTTAGAATTTTTACATCATTTCTAGCTTGTTAGATATCTCCTGGTCTTTATGGACCTCACACAGCAGTAGTTTCATCAGCTGTCCACCTCAAATATCACATCTGTGTCCAGGTTTGCTCTCATTAACATATAAATTAGATAAATCTGATTGGTTTATTCACTCTATTTTCATGACAAGCAGAGCCCGGGTGTTTATGGTGACACGGTGGATGCGTGTGCAGAAAGAAGCAGATGATTCCCATTATGGTCACATTTTCTCACTTCAGCTGCTTTTATATCTTCTTGTAATTTTATTTGTGCCTGTTTCTGACATTTTTAGTTTGATCTCCATGCATGTATTGATCATTTCTTTGCTTAATTTCAATATTTTTTCAATAGGTTGTCCGTGCGCCTGTGGACAGATACATCCAAAAACATAGATACAGTTTACATTTGAGTCAAGGGCTCCTCTTCTTACCAATTTCTTCATTGGGGACTTAAACATTCACTTCAAACAGTCACGTTTGAGTTTTACTCCTGCTTTAAACTGTCAGTGTTTAAATGTCTGGGGTTTGTCCTTTATCATCTACCAGTACTGGAATGCAAACATTTACTAATTTTGTAAAAGTAGTTTAGGTAACTGCCAAATGTCTGAAAACATTTTCATCCTTTGCTAGAAAGAAGATAAGATTTTCCTTTTGTTGCAGGATAATTATAATTTACATAAAAATATTCAACCTCATTGCAATCATATTATACTTAGGTATAGTATTGTATACTATATTTTATCATACTTTACTAAATGAAACTATGCGATACTATACTACAGTTCACTATACTTTACTATACTAAACTATACTATGCTATAGTATTATATGCTATAGTGCGCTATACTATACTATACTATACTATACTATACTGTACTATAACTATTCTGTACTATAATATAGTATAGTATAGTATCATATGCTACAGTATGCTATACTCTATACTGTGCGATACTATACTATACTATACTATGCTATACTATATTATACTTTTCTGTACTATAGTATACTATAGTATAGTACAGTATTATATGCTATAGTACCCTATACTCTATACTATACTGTATTATACTATACTATACTATACTATAATATAATATAATATACTATACTAGACTATACTATACTATACTATACTATACTATACTATAATACTAGAGTTTATTTTCTCTGAAGGTCAATTTAGAACCACATCTCATATATCTGCAAACTAGATAAAGAGTTTAATCCAGAAACACTAATTTATGTGACATGTCCAAATTTACACTGAACTGAAATCAGTGCAGAGGAATAGGAGCTGAACTAGGACATGTGTTCTTGTTTACAGCCTCAGGATTCAAGTTATTTTTGGTTAAAAGCAGAATCTACCCAGTCACATGTTCTCAGAACTGTTAAGATTCAGAAACCTCAAAGAACAAACAGGAAATGTGTTTTTCTTTCATTTGTTAACAAAATAAATTAATTATTTAACTATAAGAGTTAGAAATCTGCTTTATAGATAAAACAAATCACAAGAAAGACTCATTTCCGTCACTGGCTTGCTCTTATCAGAAGTTCCTCCTAAATTCTTCATTGTGCATTGATTTGAAGCCTTTGGAGGTTTGACTGTCTGATGCTGATGTCTACATGCATAATGCTGTTAGAGTCCAGGAGCAAAAGAGTGCATTAATCACAAGTGGTGACCCAGTTTTCTGAGTCGTAACATCATCACTTGGCTTTGCTGCTGCTTGTTTGGCCCACAGCAGCACACTGCAGTCTGCAGCTGCGTTTCTCCCTCCGTTTTTTCCCTCATTTCTGCATTATACCAGAAAATATTCCACTTTATCATCTCTTAGCTCCGTAAAGTTCATCAGTTTGGTCTTATTTACTGAGTTGCATAGATTTAGAATGGCAAGCAGGATCTTTGTTGCCATTGGAGGTCGGATTTTCAGCTGGGTTGCAGCTTTTCTCACACAGACAGAGCTGCTATCGCTTTGCTGGATCCTTCTTTGACTAAATCTAGGTCAGACTCCCACCAAGATAGCAACGATTCCCAGCAACGGCTCGTAGAAATGGATTCTGGCAGCTTTTCCAGGTTAAAGTGAATGTCGTGTCTCCTTCTGACACATCAGGGGCAGCAGCTTTTTTTTCTCAGCAGTCGTCACTTTTTAGTCTGCTGACAGTAACAATATATAACATGTGGGGAAAGAGAAATCTTCAGGTGATATTCTGATCAGTGTGGATTAGAAATGACAGCTTATTTTTCAGCCATGGCGGATGTGTCAGTGGGATGATTTATTCTCTTTTCACATATCCAATCAATCTTTTCCTGCTTCTGATTCCCTGATCAGAGGATTTGATGTTTCTAATATGGATATTTGCTGATTTGAGAATGCCATCCTGATAATGGAGGAAGTTTGTCATCTTGACATTACAGATACAGTCAATGTATAACTAACTTTTTGCATCCAGACAATTATTTGACACCAAACAGGGTTTAAAATTATAAAAAGTCTGAAATGAACTCATGCTTGTTTACTCAGTTAAATCTAATCCAGAGTGTGAAAATCTAAATCCACCCCATGATTCAGCAGCTCGTTAGCAGCACTAACTCTCAGTAATCGCGTTAACATCACCCGTTTCTCACATCACTATGTTGGAATTTTGTTGAATTCTCACTTCAAACCTTTGTTTAGGCGCATGATCTTAAAGCAACACTCTTCTAGAGTTTCTCTGCTGAGCGTAAAATTATCTTATTTTTGATCAAGATCTTGAATAACGGATGCAAATTTGACTCTAGAAAACTGTGAAAGGTGTCAGCGGCTGACCTTAGTCCAGGTCATGTGGCAGCAAAGACGAGCCCAAATCATCAGACTTCCACAACCGTGCTGAGAGCTGGAATGAGGGGCTAATGATGACCATTACCGTATTTCTCCTATGTTGTTGGTGTTTTTGGTTTGTTCAGATTAATTTTTACTTATGCCTGTTTTTAATTATTGCATCATGGATTATTAAATTTAGCATGCCGATTGAAGCATTGAGTCATTAATGTAGTCTCCAATATCTCTGAGCATTGCACAGCCCAGCTACTAACCTTGGTCCACCTCAGGGAAGACTGATCAATGTCATTGATGCACTTTGTGAGCTAACTCCAGACAGAAGTAAACAATTTCAGCGTAGTTAGATCATTTTTCATTTATTTAGGTAAAATTACCCACATACATCAGAACACACCTATGCAGTCATCAATGTGCTGTCCAGATGTAAAATTTATCTGTAGATCACAGAGAAGCCTGACAACCGGGACAAGCACACAGATGGAGGCCGGATCACACCGAGGATTGACCCCGTTTCCTCCTCAGCTCTGGATTTGATTGTTTTTAATCCTGACCCACTGACAGACTGACTGATCATCTGCTGATAAAACTAATGTCAGCAGTTTTTTTTCCTGCGTTAAGAAAAGAACAGTTGGATAAATGCTGGATGTGACCTTCAGGAGCTGCTGCAAAAGCAGCATCAGCAGGGCAGATGGAGAGGTAGGACAGACACTGAACCTTTATTCTTGCTGTATCGTGATGGAGATTGCATGAATCGTTTTTATTTAATATGGTTAAATAATGAAGCAGAAGCAGCCCGGACCTCCCACTCGCCGAGCTGAAGGAGGAGTTAGCCCCCTCTTGGGAGAGGGTGAAGTTGCAATAAATTGAGGTTCTGTTTTGGGGGATGTTTAAGCTGCTTCTCCTCACGTGAGCCTGGAAAAACAGAGACAGACAATGCCAGACCTAATCTGTACACCTAATCAGTCTCACAATGAGATTTACAGTAATCTCAGTCTCTCAGGCCCAAAACAAAGCAAGGCTCCCAAACTTCAGAACTGAACACAAAGGACTTTTATGCATTTGGAGTTAAACTCGTGCACGGACCAGGATGATGCATGGAATTCCTGCTTTTATCTGAATCAAAACATTGGACTTCGTGGCCTTTTGATAGCACAGACGTGCACAAACCTCGATTCGTTGTTTGTGCAAATTGCTAACACTTGTGTAATATTCCACAGGACAAGTGGTGTGCAAACTCAACACCAGAATACAAAGAGCAGCTTGTTACCTTGATAATCCTGGCTGCTCTGAGCTTAACGTGTCTGTTGTTGTGTAATGAGTGCAGGGGAGAGTGACGTTTTCCTGAGAGCCTGCTCTGAGGTCAGCGACGTGGATGGACAAGGAAGGGGGGGGGGGGGTCTTGAAGCAATCAGCTGTTTAAAATGAGCTCTGCTGCATTTCTTTTCATCCCGTAAAGGTCAAATCGAAGGACTTCACCCCTGAGCCTCACAGAAATCCCGATCTAATGACAGAAACATGCTCACAAATAACTTCATTCTACCAGATATGATCTGTTCAGATGCTGAACCAGAGGCTTTCATGTTCCTCAAGGAGCTTTTGTGCCGCCGCCTCTGTCTTGTGATAAAAGAAGAAAAGGGGGAAGTGTTTCCAACATGAATATAGGCCACAGATTCTGATTTCCTTGGGCTTATTATTTCCCCCTTTCAGGCTCATAAATTATGCAAAGAGATCCCTCCTCTTGAGCATGTACAAAAGTCTAAGCTTCAGTTTTAAAAAGCGCCCAATCCTCCTTTTTTTCCTTCAGGGTTTCCCCCCGACTAAACTCCCTCCTCACTTTTAAATTTGGGTTTTCTCTCTGCAGCCCCCTCCCCCTCTACCCTTTTTTTTTTGTCAGTCTCTAGTCCTGGTTTCCCCCTCTCTCCTCCTCGTCCTTGTTGTGAAGGATCCCTTGGTCTCAGCATCTGCAGCAGGGCAGATAAAACCGACACACAGAGGACAGAGTGATAATCATGTTTAACCACAGCTGAGATCCCCTGGCAGCTGAGATGTTTGGCGTTAGCTTCTGGAGGGATATGATGTTGGTTTATGCTATGTGACAGGAGATGATGGGTGTACTTCTGCACTGAATCCTCACATTTCAATTGTAGTTTCTGCTTTCTCTGACATATCATTCTAAAAACACACTTGCCCTTTCCTGTAAAACGTTATTTTTAAACTTTTGGTTCCAATTTAATCTCCAGCTAAATCCAGGTTACCCTAAAACTCATTTAGCAAAGATTTTAAAAACCTTTTTCTCAAAAACATTCGCAGCAGACTGTTTCTAGCACCAATTTGTTGAGTTTTAGGGTTTGTAAACTTGTAAATTAATTTAAAAACAATTAAAACTTTGATCTAAAAAGGATCTGAAAAAATGCATTGCGTCCATTAATGTGTCCATGATGATATTTTGAGAAAATAAACAGAAAACAACAGTTTTTATCTGATAAAGCACATTTTAATTCATTTGAATTATATAAACACTAAGAATTAACATAAGAGGATTTTATTTATTTCTTTTTCATCATCATCATCATCATCATCATCATCATCATCATCATCTATTTCTACAGCACCTTCCACTATCTTCGCAGAAGCCCAAGGTGCTGTACACTATACAACAGCAGACAGTGAGACAAAAACATGGTAAAAGAACTTAAAACAGCAGAAATCATACGAAAAAGTATAAAAATCATATCAACAACTGAATAAAACAAGCAGGAACAATAAAACAGATAAACGAAACAAAAGAAAGTCAGAACAAAATCAAGTTTTACTGAGAACTCAACGCTAAAATAACAATAAAAAAAATTATCCAACCATCCATCCATCCATTTTCATCCGCTTATCTGGAGTCGGGTCGCGGGGGCAGTAGCCTAAGGCGAGAGGCCCAGACTTCCCTCTCACCATCCATTTGAGCCAGCTCTTCCGGGGGAATCCCAAGGCGTTCCCTGGCCAGATGAGAGACATAGTCCCTCCACCGTGTCCTGGGTCTACCTTTAGGTCTCCTCCCGGTTGGACGTGCCCGGAAAACCTCACCAGGGAAGCGCCCAAGAGGCATCCTGACCAGATGCCTAAGCCACCTCAACTGGCTCCTCTCGATGTGGAGGAGCAGCGGGTCTACTCCGAGCCCCTCCCGCATGACCCAGCTTCTCACCCTATCTCTAAGGGAGAGCCCAGCCACTCTTCGGAGAAAACTCATTTCGGCCACTTGTATCCACGATCTCGTTCTTTCGGTCACTACCCAAAGCTCATGACCATAGGTGAGGGTAGGAACGTAGATCGACCGGTAAATCAAGAGCTTCGCCTTCTGACTCAGCTCTCTCTTCACCACGACAGACCGGTACAATGCCCGCATCACTGCAGATGCAGCACCAATCCGCCTATCGATCTCACGCTCCAGCTTTCCCTCACTCGTGAACAAGACCCCGAGATACCTAAACTCCTCCACTTGGGGCAGGACCTCATCCCTGACCCGGAGCAGGCATCCTACCCTTTTCCGAATCAAGACCATGGTCTCAGATTTAGAATAAAAAAATTAAATCGCATAAAAACATTGAGACCCAGGACACACTGGAGAGACAATGTACCTCGCCCGGCCAGGGAACGCCCCCCCCCCCCACACACACACACACACACAAAAAGAGCTGGCCCAACTAGACCAAATTCTGGCTTTGCAAAGTTTTGTCTAGGAACGCTCCATTGAAACTCAATCACAGCTATCTAGAGGGGTTTCAAACACATAGAGAGCTGTGATAGGTCCATAATGGTGGGCCACTGATAGCGCTCTATCTGCTTTGTGAACCAATCACAGCACTTTATATGCTTTATGAGCCAATCAGGGCCCTCTATTCATCTGATCGGATGATGCAACATAGTGGAACAAGATGGTGACAGCGCAATTGAAACGGTTTTTACATAAATTTTGGACAGTTAGAACTTGGGCTTTATTAGAATCAGGAGCAGATATATGTATTTAAGTTATTTTTTTAGAAAAAGGGATGTATTTTTGCCTTCTTCATCAGCAGACCGCCTCGTTTACCGACAACCGTTGCAGTGAGTACGTCACGTTGTTCATTGTCCAGTAGCATGCGGAGATTGTTTGAAAGACAGTGGTAGAATCCACCTCATGACTGAGATGGAGTGTTGCCAGACTAAATAATATATTTATTTAGTCTGGCTTGCCAGGCTAGGCCCAAGTGGCTGAGGAGAGGGAAGTCTGGGTCGCTCAACTTAGGCTGTTGCCACTGCAACCTGACTCCAGATAAGAGAAAGAGAATGAATGAATGGATGGATGGATGGATGGATGGATGGATGGATGGATGGATGGAAGGAAGGATGGACAATAAAGGCAAATATGACTTTGGACTCAAAGAGAAAAGGCCAATTGGCAGAATTGTGTCTTTAAACAAGACCTAAAAGACTGGAGGAATGGGGCTTGCCTCACAAGCAAAGCCTCCTAGATGTGTATCTAGAGCGCAGCACTTCAGTGATCAGCATAAACGTAGAATTTCACATAGTGTGTCCTATGTATAACCCCTCATGGCAGCAGATGGATCACAAACAAAGGGGTCCAAGGACAGAGCCCTGTGGGACTCTCCAACTAACCTTCTCCCATATCGAGGGTCTCCCCTTTCTGAGCCTGTAATCCCAACCCACTGCTGTAAACAATACAGAAGAATTTTGGGGATCAGTTGTTTTGAAGGATGCCAGAGAAATAAAATAAAATCATCAAAGACTTCAAAATTCCCCAACTACACATCCAAGTACATTAAACTGCAGGATATATATATTTTTTATTTTAACACGGGACTTCCTCTCTCCTGCCTTCTTTTACCAGTTCTTTCCTTCAACATTTCTTCTTTTTCTTTTGGTTTCTTTTTCTTTTCCTCCTCTCTGAGCAAAGGAGGAGGATCTACCAGGCGGGCCCAGCCCCCTGTGCTCTGACTCGTCCACGCTGCTGTGTGACAGGAGGAAGGCTGGGCTGTCCCAAGCATTATCTAAACACTCACACGGCTTTTAGCACACACACACACACACACACACCCTTACACAGACCGCCTGCTGCCGTCAGCTCTCCTAAAATTGTTTTTTGTCCAGAGATCAGAGGGACACACAAATCCTGCAGCTGCTTCTGCTGAACAAGGAGGAAGAGAGAGGAGCATCATCTTCCTCCTGTGGGTCTCTGGTGGTTGATTTCCTCAGCTTTTCTTTTTCTGCTGTACTTCAAGACTTTTTGGTCGGAGTGGGTGTTCAAGAAGAAGAAAAGGGTTCACATGACATAATCAGAGTGAATGGGTTGCCATGGTGACTCACTCAGGGAGCCTGACCCGTGCAGAGTGAATGGAGGGAGCGCCTTGTGAAGGATAAACTAAACGGAGGAGTCACCGGAGGAGAGAAGGAGCAGAAGAAGGAGCAGAAGAGGAGAGGAGGACAGCGGGCTGAGAATGGAGGACGGGTTTACCAGCTACAGCAGCCTGTATGACACCTCATCACTGCTGCAGTTCTGCAACGGTAAAACCAAACAATCCTTTACTCCTCCTGCCGCTCCTGCATGTTGTTGACATGTCACCAGCTGACTGGCTCGACTTCAACCAGAGTCAGGGTGTTTTGGTTTCAGACCGGAGCTCCTTTAGCTGCTGCTGCTTCAGTTTAGGTTAAAGATGCAGTTCAAGGATGACTTTGACATTTTCTCCTTGAGTTTAACGTCAAACAAAACATTAGCACCCTAAATGTGACTTTTACCAGATGATTCAGGCAGAATAGTAACAATCTGACAGGGTGTGTCAGTCACAGCCAGGAGGAGGCAGATGCGTTGACATCTTCGTCTTGGTTCTGTTTGATCTAGTCACTGAAATGTTTTGATTGCAATCAGAACTGAGACTGAACGCTCCCAGCAGGAGAGTCCGGCTCCTGTACCCTGCTCTCTGCATGATTTATTTCCCGGTAGAAGGATGAACCATTCTCAAGGCTGTTGTGGGTGTGAGAGGATGACTCGGGGAAATGGGAAAACAGGATGACACATCAGTATTACTTCAGATTAAATAATTATTTCCTGGAAGGTTTTGATTTATCTCAAAACCACTCAGAAATGAGTCAGTTGTCCTCTCTGTACCAGTGATGTTTTGTTTTTGAACATGACTTGCCTGCAGGTGACAGTCAGACCTCTCAGATACAAAACATGCATTTCTGAGATTCTTCCTTCTGACTAAGTTTGGCAACCCCTTTGTTTAAAATCACATTGCTGCCACTTTCAGATAATGAAGAAAAAAAATCAATGGGGTTTATTGCACCGTGCAGGCGGTGAGATGCAGGGAATACCATCATCCATAAATCAAAGGTGTGGAATCACATGGAGGATTCTCCCACTGGGTGTCAACGGGTCGCTTATGTGTGTTTCCTAAAGTAAAGGGAGGGGAATGAAAAGTTCTCATGGTGTGTAAAAGCAGACACTACCAGAAGGTCGAAAAAAATCAGTTCTTTGTAAAAATCATCCTGTGGAATGTCAGCAGAGGTGTTTGTGTGTTTGAGTGACCTAAATAACAGATGTTCAGGTGTGAAGGCTGCGTGGGATTCCCCGAGGATATGACTGGCCTTTAAATCTCCTGTAAATCATAGTTTAATGTCAGCCTTCTCTCTCTCTCTCTCTCTCTCTCTCTCTCTCTCTCTCTCTCTCTCTCTCTCTCTCTCTCTCTCTCTCTCTCTCTCTCTCTCTCTCTCTCTCTCTCTCTCTCTCTCTCTCTCTCTCTCTCTCTCTCTCTCTCTGAGTTTCACTGTCAGGTGAAGAAAATGTTGAGTTTCAACTTTCATGTTGTTAGAAACAAGTTTATCAGCTTGTGAATTTACATGACATCAGGAGTACAAACAGACAATGTGAGGTTGAAATGTTCTTTGATAAAGTGCCTTCTTGGGTTCTACAACCCTCAACACAGGCGCCACCGCTCTCTCTAAAGCACTGCAAGCAAGGCAAGGTGTCTTGTCCAAGGAAACTGCAAAAGGTGGGGTACAAACCTGCAACCTTCCAGTAAACTTAACTTCTCTACTGCCTTTGCCATAAATTATTAGTAGTTGTAAATATAAATTATTATTTGTCATATTTTTCTTTTAGAAATAAGACTTATTCTGGGGTTTCAGAAATCTTAATACACACACACACACACACACACACACACACACACACACACACACGCACACACACACACACACACACACACACACACACACACAAACACACACACAGCCAGCACTAGGAGTGTGTGTGTGGTGGTGTGTATTTTTGTGTCAAGCCTGTATAGGCCACAATGACATCATGCGTCTCTGCTGCCCAAATCCACTCAAACTATGATGTCATTCAATCCCCTCTTCCTATGCCCCTGTCAGCGTGTGTGTGTGAGTGTGTGTGTGTGTGTGTGTGTGTGTGTGTGTGTGTGTGTTCTGAAATGTGTGTTATGAAGCATCCAACCAGACTAATATTCAGAGACTGGGTCAGCTAAACTTCAGAAACACGAGCAGGCTGCATGCTTTGTCCTCTGGAGGTCAGACACACACACACACACACACACACACACACACACACACACACACACACACACACACACACACACACACGCCTCTGCTGATTACAGCTGATGAAGGGAGGCTAAATCACATTTAGCTCGTGTTGTTTCTGGAGAGCAGCTTTAATTGAGTTAGTCTGTCTTCTGTAATGAACAGAATGTTTTTTTTAATTGAACACACAGATTCTCGTCCAGTTTATGGGAAAGAACCATGGAGTAATGCTCCAGTTGTTTCCTGTTGTGTCTGCCAGCACATTACAGCTCATGTTGTGCTGCTGTAAAACATCAGATTGGTTTCTCAGTAGCGAGGTGAACTGTGATGTCTCTTCTAGTTCTAGTTGTATTTATTATTAAGCACCTGGTATTAAGAGTGATTATTTTATCCTTTGAACTCTTTTGGTTTTCTTTTTTCGTCTTTTGCACTTTTGACTCTGGGTTTTAGCCACAAAGGAGTCAGTCGGTTTAGATAGGAGCTGTTTGATGTGTTTTTTTCTTTTCTGATGCAGAGTCGATGTGACACAGCTTCCTCTGCTCTGCTCTGCTGTTTCTGCAGGTATCTCAGTCCAAACTCTGATAGATGTAGGCACGTGGAGGGGGATTAGGATTAAGATCCAGCTCACGTTCCATCTCAGATTAAAGGAGAAGGTCATGTCTGAGTTAACGTTTGGGCTCTATTTTCTTTTGTTTATAAGTGTCCACATTTACCTTATTGTTGATGTTGTATACAGGCAGCTTGGGGTGTCTAATGTAGCATACCAAAGAGTCTGCGCTGCCTCTGACCTTCTTTACTAAGTGAATTATGTTGTAATGGTGCAGCGGTTCATTCTGAGCTAAGCTTAAATACACCACCTCAAAATGTTCATGTTCCGAACCTCTTCAACCTCAACAAACTATAGACGCTGGTCGTGGTAATGCTAACAAAGCTAGCCCATGCTACTGCTAATGCTAGCTGGAGCCACTGAGCTACTAATGTCCTTGTTGGATCAAAGGAAAACAAAAAAGGCAAAGGTTAGAGTACACATGTGACATTCCAGGATGAACTGGGAACTGGTACTTTCCAGACGTTGTATGAATGACAGTTAGATTAGTGATGTGACTTTCACAAATGAATCAAATCTTTTGAGCGGATTTTCAAAGTGAAGGATGAGAGAGCCAAGTCCTTGTAGAGAACCGTTCGCCTTGTCTTTGGCGGAATGCTACCCCCACCTCACCCAACACCACAGTCTCACGGACGTCGCCTAAACGCAACACATCCCCTCAAAAGCTGTTTTTACAAAGAAACACCGTCCATTTGCCGCAATACTGAAGTGGCATCAGGGTCATTAGAAATGGTCAGCTCGTGGCTGTAATGTTGCACAATTGTGTCCTTTTTCACAATGGCAACCTAAAGGGGGAATGGGGGCAGTCTCTGCTGCTGCAGACTTCCGTTTATCTCGGACATAACTTGGTTTTTATTGCAATCAAAGCCACACTTTTTTAACAAGCCACTCGTAAAGGTGTTTCTAGAAGTTTCTAGTTTATAGAACCATTGAGGCAAACTGACCAATCAGCATGCAGCTCATTTAATGTTCATGTCCTGGCCGAGAGGGCGTGACAAGCCTAGACTTTCTGTTGTAAGACTTTGTTACAGCATTAAAATTGGCCATCTGTCATGGCCCAGTTTCATGTGCTATTTAAAGGTTCAAAGAACGGTTTCCAGCTATTAAAAAAATGAGTCGTTGTAGGACACCTTTAAAGCTGTAGAACACTGAAAAACACATTTTTAATATTTCTGATTATAATCGGGCACTCCTGAGTTTTTCATGCAGGCTGAACATGAAGAAAGACTCCTACACCTACCTCCAGCATTAGCTTCTGATAGAAAATAGATGGTGAAACTCCAGGATTAGAAAAGCCTGACAGATCCATGTCAAACTGTCACTAACGTTCATGGACTCGCCCATCCTGACTCACAACGGGGACGGCTGTTGCTGGTTTAACACCCAGGAAACAGCAGAGAATGTCTCAGCTGATGGAAGCTAACTGTTAGCATTAGCAACTTCACCACACAGCAGAACTCCTCCAGGCTTATGTTATTTGTGGAGATTCAACATCAGCATTGCAAATCAGATATAGAACCAATGGTAGAATTATGTTGTTGTTATCCAATCAGAGGCAAGATGTCCAAACATCAGGAAATAAGACACCAAACAATGTCGTTTGAAGGTACTTTCACCTCTAGCTGACCATTCTGATTCAAGCACATCTGAGATTTATTCCCCACCCCACCCCACCCCCCACCCCCCACCCAAGTATGACTCACAAGGCATTCATTCCTACTGGACACCACGCCAAATCTAAACAAGTGTTCAACCCCTTTAAAAGGCTTACTGATCATTTAAGTCAAATTATTTTATTTCATTCTTTCTCCCCTTTTCTTCATTATTGTTTATTTTAGAATTATTCCCAACCAGAAAAAAACCTTCTGCAACCTGAAAATCCGACATTAAAATGACCATCGACATTACGAGAGAGGAGCCTCGGAGCGTGACATTTTCTCTATGCACACGCCTGCAACATGTTTCAGAGCGTCGCTTTGATAAAGATACACCTGAACTCATCTGGTTCATTTAACAGCTCAAATTGATTTCCAATGCACGTCAGTGAGGAGACTCAACTCTTTCTTTTTTTATTTTGACTCTCTTTAAATGTTAAAATCCTCCTCTTTCCCCCTCCTCACCATGTGTTAGACTCGCTGGTGCTCCTTGTTTGATCTCGTTTAAACACCCTGGAGTGGAGCTCTCAGCTCCTTCTGTTTTTATTTTTAATCTCTGGTCAGTCAGATATTGAGCTGGCTGATTCTGGCGGCCCTGCCCCCCATCCTCCAACTCCTTATCTGCCTCAGTTTTCTCCTACAACTCTACTGATAAGGCTTTCTGCACTTGCTCTTCGATAGTGAGTCATTATTCGTCAAAAGAAGAAACGCTTCATTATACCGTACAAAATGCCGTCAGAATTTGTTTTTCTACAGGTAACTAAAAGTTAATATTACAAAAACCACGTAATTAACATTTTTGTTCTTTTAAACACTGGAAATGATTTATGGAACATTGAAAAACGTAGTTTAAATGATTATTTCTGATTATAATCGCTCACTCTGAGTTTTTCATGCAGGCCGTACATGAAAATAGTCTCCTACACCCATTTCCTGCATTAGCTTCTAATAGAAAATGGACGGTGAAACTCCAGGATTAGAAAAGCCTGGCAGATACGTCGCACATTCACTTAACATCCATGGACCCACCCATCTTGACTCACAACGGGGAAGGCTGTTGCTGGTTTAGCGTCCACGAGACGTCTTGGCTAGTAGAAGCTAACTGTTAGCATTAGCAACTCCACCACACAGCAGAACTCCTTCAGGCTTGTGTTATTTGTGCAGATTAAACATCAAACTTGCAGAGCAAAGAGAGTTAGTGGTAGAGTCGAATTGCTGTTGTCCAAATATCAGGAAATAAGAGTCCAAATCCTGTTGTCTGAAGCTATTTTCTCCTTCCGCTAAATGCTTCGTGCTGATACAGGCGCTTCTGGGCTTTTTCCCCAGAGTATGACTTACAAGGCATTCATTTCTACTACAGACCACTGCAAATGCATTGATTAAACCTTTAAGCTAACATGTGGACTCGAGTCACATGACTTGAACTGGAGATTTGATGACTTGACGGTAACTTGGAATGGAGCCCAAATGAGTAAAAAACAAAAACATTGACATTTCTCAATGATTAAATGACGAATTTGTTCAAATAAGTTGTTTAGGACTTGTGTTTGATTTGAGACCTGCATGTTTTGGGAGTTACTATACCATACCAACTTTATTTATAAAGCACATTTAAAAACGGCATGGCAGCCGACCAAAGTGCTGTACAGAATAAAAAGTAAAAACACAACATAAAAACAAAACATGGTCTACAATAGAATACACAACAAAGCAGATAACCACGGTCAATAAAAAACACATAGTAAAATAATAAAAGTCAGGGATTTAAAAATGCCTGGTCGTAAAAGTGAGCCTTAAGTAGTGACTTGAAACGGAAGAGGGATGGTGCCAGCCTCACTGAAAGAGGAAGAGCAGAGTGTCGGAGCAGCATAGACAAAAGCACGCTGCACCCGCGTTTTGTATTTCATTGTTGGAACGTGAAGCAGCAGGCGATCAGCAGACCTCAACGCCCGGTTTGGCACATTATGAGTCAAAAGATCAGACAGGTAATCCGGAGCCAGGCCATTCAGGGCCTTAAAAACAAAAATCAGGATTTTAAACTTGACTCTGAAGTTTACAGGAAGCCAGTGGAGCTGCGCCAGTACAGGTGTGATATGGTCTCTTCTAGGGGTGTTTGTTAAAAACCTGGCTGCCGCGTTCTGTACGACCTGAAGCCTATTAAGAGCGGAGGCAGTTGTACCAATTAAAATGGAATTTGCGTAATCTAGACGGGAGATGATAAAAGCATGAATTACGGATTCTAGGTGCGCTCGTTTCAGGATTGGTTTAAGCGACGTAATCTACGCAGCTGGTAAAAACACGATCTGACCACTGCGTTAATCTGACAGCCCATGGAAAAGTGGGTATCCATTTTCACCCCCAGGTTGGTAACACACTGCTTGAGGTCATATGGGAGAGTGTCCAAATCAGAAGATAAGTGTATGGTTTTGTTAGGGGTAATGAGGAGTGCCTCGACTCGGGGTTAGAGTGAAAAGACGTGAGTGATTGTGACTTCCAAAACAGTGACTTTGTTCCATCTCTGTTTCTGCACACTTGCATGTCTTAGTAAAAGTTAAATAATCAGGTGAATCCTGCTCCCATTTTGAGATTAAGTATTTGTTTAGCTTTAATAGAAAATATTTAAAAGTCATAATTTTGCTGTTTAAAGACAGAAAATAGTTCAGCTATTGTTTGAACTTCAGAAATTGTCATTTAGTGTCACTTTTAATTAGAATAATTTTCAAATTTCATCCCCTTCTCAGAACATCTTGGGGTTTATTCCTGCCTCTAAAATGTGTTTGGGTCTTCTGACCAAAGCGTGCATCAAAGGCTCATTTCTGACATTACATATTATTTCCCTCTTTGTGTTTCCTTACATTTCACTGACATGCATGCGTGCAGCCTCGGCTCATGACCTACTAAAACAGTCAGGCATGTAAAGCAGCAGCGTTTGAATTCCTGAGCTAAATATACAATCTGGCTCTGTTCAGGGTGCTGAACATTAAAGAGCTTATGTGCATTATTTGCTCAAGGATTTGCATAAATGACTACATCCAAATGCTCAAGTTCACCTTGTATGTGTGTATTTGCGCATCACAAGTTGAGCAGAGACAGGTAGGCAGCACGAGACCTTGTGTCAAAGATGCTTAAAAATAGCACAGAAAAGAGCCAGAAGCAGAGAGTAGGATGCTTCCACTCTGCACTGAAACATCAAATGTGTTCAACTAAGCATGGAGAGTTACCTGTGGGGGAAGGCGACCGGTAATAAATCACGCAAGTCAGCACAACCACGGGAGATGCCATTATTTTTAGTTTCTATTTGATGTTCCGTCAAGTCAGAGACACAAGATGAGCACATTATCGAACCATGCAAACGTATAAATTTACACGCAACTGTTGTCCAGAACACATCATCTGTGCACATTTCATTCAGACGTATGCAGCTCAAATGTTTGATTTAGAAGAATAAAAGAACTGTGATCGTTTTATTTGTTTGCAAACTACTTTCCTAGAGTCATCTGTTCAAATCGGTGGCTTGTTGTGTTGTTGACAAGCATGATTAACCTCTTCCTGCTCAATGTGCAACTCTCAGAAGGAGCACTGCTTCCTAATTGGCATCCTTCCATCTGCTGTTAATAGAGGAGAAGCACAAGGAAAGCCCCGGATCTCCGCCTGCGTGTTTTCATCCGCTCTGTAACAGATGGGTGGGTGGGTGGGGGGGGGACCAATCTAGTTAGGAATTCCATTAAAAATAGATTAATCAGGGAGGACAGGTGCAGAAATGAAGCAGAAGATGATGCACGCAATCATCTTGCAGGGTTTAGCTACTGGGGGTGATTATTTATCATTGTAACAACATCTACGCTTGCTTAGATCTACCTGAGATGGTAAAGGTCATAATGGAGAATCAAAAATGTTGGCCGATGAATCTGCAACTGTCTCACAGCAGCTCTTTTATTTTTTTACTTGCAAATGTGTGTTTCCTCCATCTCAAACCCTGAGGTGTATTTAATTTGTTTCCTTTTTGCATTCCTGTGGCCACTTTTGCATTCTGGTGTGTTTTACATCTTAATTATGCAAAAGAAAGAAGAAATATGACACTTCCTGTTTCACTGGAATGGCCCAAATAGATTTCTTACATCAGACTGAATATGAGGGTTACGTTCTCTCAGCCGATCTACGTAAAGATGAGATGTCTTACAGAGCTAAAACAAGCTACGCCTGCTTTTACGACATTTTAGCACTTTATGAAACAGTCTCCTTCCTTTGCATTACATCTGTAACATTTTCAAAACCAAAACTGTGGATTTTTTTCCTCTATTATAATAAACTTGTTATTTATTTATTCATTTATTTTCCTTATTTTTGTTAGCAGATGATTTGCATAAAGCTCCTACTATTTTTGTCTTTAATACATTTGGAAAGTGTTCTGCATCAGCTCTGTAGGAAAATAAAGTTTTACATATTCTTGTTTATTAAGCCTTAGAGATTTTGGAGATTTTGGAGACTTTGGAGGTGTCGCTACTGTCAGCAGAAGTTTTTTGCAAAGTCAGTTTTCTTTGACTTGATAGAATTAATGAATGCTGTTTAGTTTTAAACTTTGATAGAAAACTGTAAAAACCTCGGATTTAATCTGTTCCTTTGTTGTGTTGAGTGAATCGGACGTTTTGTGTAAAGTCCTCAAACTCTTTTTTGTTTAAAGTGGCATTTGCACAAAGTAAACATCTATGAGGAGACAGTTTAATCACGGGGTCTTGTCAGAGTCTGTAATTATTCTGTGTAAACAAGGATCAATGCGACAGTGACTACATGTAGGAACCGGATGCTTACTTCTACTAAAACCCAGAAAACCGAAGAGAATAAAGTTAAAATGTTTTAAACACAACAGCGGAAACATGTTCTCCTCCTGAGTTGTGTTGTGTAATGATCTTGTCTGCTTCCAGCTGGACTATGGTCTGTTCTCTCCCTCCAGATGGCAGAGACACAACTGGCCGGCATTCTGCATGCGTGTCTGTCGCTGTGGAAATCTGGTTTCCTATAACAACCCCGCTGCTGGATGGAACACTGGTGCACAAACAAAGCGTGTACATAGGCTGGATGGAACAAGTACCTCCATCTTGGGGGACAAAGCCCTGCTTTGTGTAGATAAAGGTTGAGACTGAGCTGCTGCCAAGCACAGCTTGGTGTTTCTGTGGTCTGTTTGGTCTCTAAAGTAACAAAGATGTCCGTCTCCAGCTGTTTAATGTTTTGTGGATAAAAAGGAGGACATTAGGACTTTTTAAAATACAATATAATCGTCCTATGGCCGATTCAAAACATGCTCATAAAGTTCTTTGCACTAAATCCCTCTCACGTGAAACATTGTAAGCAGTTTTATTCTACACATTTTCACCTTCCGGAATGAGTCGTTTCAGGGCTCTGTCGCTTTAAGAAAACAAGCTGGAGATGGCCACACCCACCCATCTCCCACTCTGGCTGCTATAAGCTGAGAAGCTCCAATACCTGGGAGTGGCTCAGAGTAGAGCCGCTGCTCCTCCTTCCTAGAGAGGTGAGCCAAAGTAAAATAAGAGAGGTCACCTTATGGAAAATGGCATTTAAAAACACAAACTACATCGATGCATCACTGATTCTGCTTATTAATAATGACTTAAGTGGTGCTTTTATCTTTGTTTACATTTTCTACAAACTTTACAATGCTCTATCCTCCTGATTATCCACTCTGATGGGGTTTTTTTCTGTTCCTTACAGGGGTTTAGCTTCAGTAAAAGATAGTTTATGAGGTACAACATCTTTTTATGAAGATTTAATGTTTTAAATCATAAAAAGCCTCTTTTACAACGCCCATAAACCTCAACATGACAAATAAACCGGTTTTAGCCATCGCTAAAAAAGACCCCATGTTAGAAGCAACAGTATTCATTTTAACTAGCTGTTATTAATCTGATTGTTAAATTTATTTCCTTCTGAACTTTATATTTTCTAATTATAAGTACACAATTCATTTAATTAGTAAATTTTAATTATTTTCAACGACCTACAGAATAATCTCATCTGTTTGAGGATTTAGCACGGATCCACAGTTTCCCCGCTTTATTTAATTTCTTCCATGCTCTTTAATTGTAACGTTTCGGCCTCTCTTTTGTCAACCACCTTTAATTTATTTCAGGCGGACGGCCAAAAAGAGAGCTGAGACAGAGCCTGCTGCTAAACCCAAACACCCTTGAGTTTAAGCATCACCAACGTTCAACAAGATCTGCTCCACATTTTCTACATAATCCCTCCGCCGTGCCTTCAACACTTCCTCTTTGACAGCAGAGTGCGTTGGGATAATGGTCCATAGTCTTTGTTCCTGAGTTCAGAATGAGCTTTTCTGCCTTTTCTTTTGGTGCCTTTTTTATATTTCTTTCTTTCCTTATTAAAGCTGCTTTTTATAATCAAATTTTACATTAAAAAGTGGTTATTTGTGAAAATAAAGCCATGAGCTTGCCTCTGTTATGACTTCCTCTTCTTTCATCTTTTGTGCAAAGTTTGTTATCTGATGATTTAGCTGACTAACACAAGCAGCACTTAGCTGAATCTATTTTTAACCTTCTGTTTTGACTGCAGCACTTTTTTTCTTGAACAATGACTTCAGTGTGAAGGAGAGCTCCCATGTAACCTGTAACTGAGGAGGCTTATGGGAGAAGTTTAATATGTCCACATGAGGGCAGGAGGAGCAGCCATGGGGGTTGTTTGACCTCTTGCTGTCTCCTCCTTGACCTCTTTCTGACCTCTGGTACACACAAACAGCTCTGTAGTTTCATTTCAGTGCTTTGACAAGAAAGGCTCTTTCCATCTTGCTGCCTGTTTTCTCCTCTTTAATCATCCCTCATGACGCGTTTGAGGATTTCCTTCCCTCTGACCTACCTCTTGTTATTTATAACCTTTGTTGACTAAAACCTGTCCGAGGTAGCATCTAATCCAGGCACTTCTTTCTTAATCTGACCGTCTGAATGGCTGAAGCACCAGTCGGGTAGTGCTCTTTGGTCTTTAAAGGTACAATATGTAGGAATTTTACAGTGAAATAATCACAAAACACTCTAATGTCTCAATCATGTTGGAAGAAGGAAGGTGACGTTTAAACAGATTTCATTCTCAGCCAGCTGGGTGGAGGCCAGTTTTTCTTCTTTCAATAAAGCTAAAGAGGGGCGTAGTTTACGAACTCTGGCCCCGCAAGGTTGCCGGGTCTTCTCCAGCTAATGCAACTGCATTTGTAATTCAGCACTGGCTGCCAAAACACAGCAATAGTGACAGGAGCGACCCAGAAGTTATTTCTTGTACCCCCAAAGAGGCCACGCATATTTTTGTTTAATTTTAACGAAGGCTAAAGACTAACGCTGAGATATTAATGCTAATGGTGAATTAGAAAAAATAGTCTAGCTACTTTTTCAATTGTGCAGGCAACAGCCATGAAACTCATGGAACAGTAGTGAGAAAGTCATTCATGTGTTGAAAATGGGCTGCAGTACTCATATTTGACCATAGGATGTCACTCTTACTTAATTCTCACATAATGCACCTTTAACTCACATGGTCTCAATAAATGACCAATACATTATCAAGAACTAAGTAGTTTAGCTAATTTTTTGTTTCAAGCAAAAACTTGAACACTCATCACACAAATTAGCACAAATGTATTTTTTATGCACGTTGTTGTTTCTGCACACCGTTCTTATTGCAAAGGTTGCAATGAAAATAATAACATATATTAGTTTATTTTTCTTGTTTGTGTTAATACATTTTAGTGTGCAGATTTGTACTTTTTATAGTGTATTTGCAAATTCTACACAGAGAAAACACAACAAAATAGCTTTTAGTACACATTTTTAAATTTTACTGTTGCAGACATTTTTGCTGTTAATCTAACAAACAGTTTCTTGTCAAATATTCATATAAAATCATATTTCCTTACGCTGTTCTGCAGTTTTATTCACTGCAACAGCATAGTTCACTTTCATCCACTCAGTCTCAACTTTGTTCAACGTTTTCTGAGTTCCCTGTTAATTTAGGTCCGTTATGCCAGTCAGTTAGGATTAGCTCCAGATATTCATGAGTGAAAACAGCAGCAGGTCAAATTCACTTTTTTATTTCAAACAAGTGTGACTGGATGGTTTTTAGGAGCCCTCGAGGAACGATCTGCATCAGCTGCATTGGCACCGTGACGGAGCACCACCTGGTCATGTGTATTCATGTTCTGAAAATGAAACCAGCTGATGTTTCTCTAACAAGGACATGGAGGAAACAGCAGTGGTCACATCACTAGAGCCTTTGTGTTAAAAGAGAAAAAACAGTCATCCGAGTGTTGTGACAGGCTGTTTCCTGCAGCCAGTCAGATCCGTGGATTTCAGAAACCTCCCGTTGTGCCGCGCAGCGCATCCTGATGACTAAACTTTCCATCAGGTCATTTGAACTTTTCTGCTCTGCTGGGTGAGGATAAAACAGTCGTTAATTGCTCTGTTTGTGTTCCAGCTGGCGTTATGATATTTGAAGGACACATTCAATGTTTTGAGTGTATTTTTACATCCTTGCAAGTTTCACATTGTAACGTCACGAAATGGACTGATTTTAACCTCCTAGGACCCTGTGTCCACATATGTGGCCATTGACTCCATGCACTTTACATTTTTATTCTTTTCTACTTAGACCTTTTTGATATAATTTATAGACACGTTATATGACTTAAATTAACAAAAAAATTGTCTCTTTTTAAAGATATTTGACATGTTTATTTAATTAATTTTTATTAAAATTACATTTTTATAACTTTCTTTCTGTTAATTACAGTCAACTAATCTGTAATAGCTAGATACGTTTTTTCTTTTAAATCAGGCCAAATACAAATTTGGGTCCCAGGAGGTTAAAAGATCCCACAGGTCATATGCAGCCAGAGCAAATAACCCTGGCTACTACATGTCCTGCTGTATCTTTCCTTGTCAGGAGTCTGTGAGTCTGCACAACTCGGTATTTTAATCAGATGACTTCATCAGCTGAGTGCAGCTTCCTCAGATAATAAAGATGAACATTAGCATTTCTTTCCCCAAGGTTCCTCACAGGAGAACTCTTTAGATAACGTTTTTATTCTCCAAAAGAAAAGAAGATTTCATAATTAAAGTAATCATTTTATAATTCAAAATAATAATAATAAGTGAGGGGGTGAGTCAGCAGGAAAACTCAGAATGTTCCCTCTGAGTTGATCCGAGTCATTTCCCAGACTGTTTTTGTTCCGTTGATTGTTATGAGAATGCAGAAGCACGTGTGCTCTCATCCTTCATTACTGTCTGCAGTGAGGTCAGAAAAGGACTCAGGAACAGGGTGAAGATGTTCTGAGGAACTGATGATGCCTGTTTCCTATTTGCTCTCCATCTAGTTAGAATGACATTGTCTTCCACGGGAAGTTAATGGGGAGCAGCGTGTCTGAGTCCATCAAGGCGAGTAGAACGATCTGTCTCAAATCTGTGACCCGGCCACACGTCGCCCAGACCTGAGAGGGAACATTGGAGAGAAACTGACAGGGAGGATGTGATTTAACCTGATGGCTGGCAGGTGTGAACGCCACACGGGGGTGGGGCTTACATTTTTAATGGTGTTTAAATGAAAATGAGGCTAATATTACATTTCTGAGTGACCCAAGCCCTGAAGAATGCACACACACACACACACACGTTTCTGTGGACGAACACAAACATCTGACCTTTTTCTGAGTTCGTAGCCGTGACCGAGGGGTTAACTCGCCTCAGATGTTGCAGGAAGCTGTGTGACAGACGGAGGATGTTAGTCAGGGCCGTGACAGCCAGTGATTGTTCCTCAGCCAGCGGTCAGTGTCAGTGTTGTGGACCAGATACTGGGCGGATAACCGAATTTCTATCTCTGGAGGTTCATACGTCTAAACATGAGCAATGATCGCTTCAAAGGGATTGTTTTAGGTGAGCAGAGAGCCATTTTTGTACATATTTATTAACGGAAGAGATTGGAGCAGAAGGAAGGTGAGACTGTTTGAGAAAACAGAAATCTGTGAAGAAGGGAGTCAGTAGGTTTATGCTGTTGTGAAGTTTTAGGCTGATTTCTTTCATTAGAAGCTTTATTATAGAAAGCAAACATTTTCTTGTCTTAAACTGAATTATCCAAAATAAAAGGTTCGCATTTCAACCTGCTATCATTTATGTTCACTTTAAAATGAACTCTGCTGTTACTGATTTAATAAAAGTAGATTTAGCTCTGAGTTAGATAAACACCATGAGATATTTCTTTGTCCTCTGGAGGAGCTGGGATCTCTTGGTTGGCCTGAATAACAGACAAACAAAGAAAAACATTATTCTGACTAATTTAGAGGCGTCTGCATCATTTTGTTGCAGCTTGCAACACTTATTTATGTTTGAGACAATTGAACTAAATCAGAACTCCTGGAGATGTAGGGTAATTATTTGAGGAGAACCTCTCTCAGGGACGCTATGAATCCTTCAGGGAGTTTCTGTTTGCAGGGCGTCTCACCAGGTTCAGCTGCATGTCTGAAATCAAGCTCTGATATGTTCGCGTTGTTTGAGAATGTAATTTAGCGAGGTCAAGAGCTCCTTCAGGTTTTCATGATGTTGTGAAGCAGTGGGGGTCTAAACGCTGACTGCAGATCAGCCCTAATCATCTGGAGCCTTCACTCTAATGCATAATGCATCGGATGGTTATTATGAGTCTGCTGGGAAAACACAACAGAGATTTACATGAATATTTCATCAAACCACATCAAAGTCCAGGTGGGGGAGACCCCACACACACGTGTGTGTTTTCATTCATGAAGTGGACCCTAGTGGTGGGTGTTAGGCCTGTGTCTGCGTGTCAGGTGGAGACACAAAAATAATCTGTTAAACAAAAAGAGATCATCAATACATTATGAGGACGTGCTCAACAATCAGCTGTTTCACTTTTAGTTTTACGCGTTCCTTCCTCAGATGACAGCGCGTCAGCAGCCAGCAGCATGGAGGTGACTGACCGCATCTCCTCGCTGGAGCAGAGAGTCCAGATGCAGGAGGACGAGATTCAGCTGCTGAAGTCCGCTCTGGCCGACGTGGTTCGCAGACTGAACCTGTCTGAGGAGCAGCAGGCCATGGGGCCCCGTAGAGGACCTACCAAAGGTATGGGTGTTCATGATGCCTCCTTCTAATTCAGCTCGACTCCTCCCCTCTGACTTGTCATCGATCTCTTCTCCTTCCTGTCCCGCCTTCACCTGGACCGCTGTTAAACACGTTGTATGTTATGTGTAGACCCCGCTATGGTGAGAAAATTTCCCTCAGCAGACAGCAATGTTGGGAAGTCAGGTAGGCTGGCTGTGTTTACAGGAATGATGTGTTCACATGCACATTTTTATTCACTCCTGCATGGCGGACACAATAATAACAGGTGTTTCGATAGATATAGTAACGGCTTAAGAACAATTAAACTTTTAACCTGGTTTATTTTTGGTCTGCTGGTTTGAAACTTCAAATAAATAATTTTAGCTCAATTTATTTGAAAAATGAAAATTTGAACATGCAGCAGGAAGGAAATGTTCCAGATGTTTCATTTACCCATAAACGAGACATCTGAATGTAACAAGGAAGTAGAAGCACCCCCTAGTGGATGGCTGCAAAGTAGGTTATAAGTCCCGCCCCCTCTTTGTAAATCATTGGGACATTTTCTTGACTTAAAAACACTTTAAAATTTTTTTCCAGGTGTTGACTTCAGTTAAATCTAGGAATGCAACGATACCACTTTTTCCAAACCGATACGATACCGATACTTGGATCTGAGTACTCGCCAATACCGATTACCGATACTTCTACCACACAAAAAATGCAACCAATAGGAATACAGGTTTAATTTTCTTGTCCACTTTCAAAAAGGAAAAGACTGTGAGATAGATAAAAAGTTAAATATTTGAATTGAAATCATTACAAAACTAAAATATTAGATCAACATAAATGACAAGTTACAGTGAAGCCATTTTCAAGCAAATGCATCGGTATCGGTTAACTTTTACCGATACCGATACTGTAACTGGTATCGGCACCACCGGTATCGGTGCATCCCTAGTTAAATCTTATTTTTTCACCTTCTTGCTGATTTTGAATGTTATTTTTTGATAGTTTTGTAATTAGTTAATTGTTTCTTTAACAATAATCCTCTGATCTTTCTGAATTTTGTGAAATCAGCCCCTCTTCATGAGTTTTATGCACCTTTAAGTGCTTTCGAGGATGGAGCAGAACCCGATCTGAGCTGCTGAGATTCATCAGTGTTAGGAGTTGACGTGTATGATTGAAACTCCCACATTCACATTGATCTGCACACACACACAACCAGGGACGCACACATTCATCTTCTTTATGCTAACAACATTACAGCTTGTTCCTGCTGTGTCATGAACACATGAGGGATAAGTGCATAGGCTTGAGAGACAGAGAGAGAGAGAGAGAGAGAGAGAGAGAGAGAGAGAGTGGGGGGGAGGGGGGGGGGTCATTTAATATTTATTACTACAGCTAGAGTCAAACCCTGCGTTTGTTACTCTGTGCTCATCTAGCTTGCATGTGTTGTGTGCATGCACTTTCTCAACGTTTTTTGTGCAAACACTTGGCATCTAACATAAGGGAATTACAAGAAGATGAGACTACAAGTTTAAAAATGTCGCTCATGAATGAGTGTGATTGCAGAAAAGAACAACAGGTCACAAACGTTCAACAAACACTTATGAGTCACATTTAGTTTTGGTGAGAAACGTTTTTTTCACTGGACACATTCAAGATTTGAAAATTTATTTTTTACTTTACCCTCCACTAAAGAACATCACATTGTAGTTTGTACTAAAATTAAGTTTTTTTAAGAATCTAAGTTTTGTTTGGATAAATGTGGATTTAAAAAAATTTGCACAAGAAGTAAAAAAAAAGAAGTGCATGGTTACATTCAGAGATAAATCGTTTCAAGATTATTTTCTCCCTCCAGGACTCCTCAGAACTTTAAATCCTCATTAGTTATGACCAATACATTTATAATTACCTCACATACCTTCCTGTCTGATTATTTATAGACGTCCTGTTGTGTTTTTCCCTTCCAGCTAGGCCAATGATTGCCACGCTGCCATTAAGGCCCACAGTGAACAACGGGACCGTCCTACCAAAGAAAAGCACTCTGCCCTCTCCATCTGGATCTGGATCTGGATCCAGGAAGGACGGCAGCACAGCAGCCAACAAAAGGTGAGTAAACCAAACACCCACCCATCTGATGGAACGCTGGTCTTTACTCTTTGTCTCAGCAGTTCAGAACATTTCATGCTTTTTATCAGCTGGAGCATTTGATGTTTTTACATAAACGATACACTCAGAGTCAGCATTCTCACTGGTGTGTGTGCATGTATATGTGCAAGTGCGTGTACACATGAAGGCTGAGTTATAAATCTGCTCTGCCAGGAGAATACTAGGACACTTTCTCACTCCTGAATGATATTACCATAATCAGATGAGGCCTGCAGACATCAGAAAGCTGCACCAGCCCAAACAGTCTTCCTCTTGTGTTTATTTGTGCTTCGGGGATTTTGTACGTGGCTCAAAAATGATAAGTTTTTCCATGTTTAGAAGATTGCTGCATGAGTTGTCCCATTTAACACTGGAGAGGATAAGTTTGAGCCTCCAGTGTTTATCCTCATGCATTGTTATTGGTTTATTCCCCATCTCCCGTCTCTCAGAAGGATTGTTCCTTTCCGATAAACAGTCCTAAACATCTCTGGTGTTTTGTCTACCTGTCCGATGGGACATCCTGCCACTCTGTTTAGTTTTCTCCTCTCTGTCTCCATTAGATTTTTCTACCTGCCCTTCAGGTGAGAGCGACTCCAAGCCAATTATAATAAAACATCGATAACAACGTAAAACCACTGCTGCGTTGCTCTGATAACCATTCATCTTAAACCTTTCACTGTCCCTTTCTCTCATCAGCATCATTCATTTCCTCATGTTGATTTATTTTTTCTTGTGTTGGATCAGTTTTAAACATATATATGTACAGTCTATGGTTTTAAACTGCAGCTTGGTTTCGATCCCATTCGCGCCGCCGAAGTCACAGCTGTCGTCAATGCCCCGTGGCCCAATTAGGACCGAACCACTCCCCATGGGAAAAACACCAAACTGTTGTATTTTTCATCTGTGCTGGCCTCCAGAGAACAGATCCCCCCCCCCCCTACACACACACACACACACACACACACACCATAGAGTGGATTAGATGACTTACAGGCCCAATGACCATCGAGCTGCTGATGGAGCTTTTTCTTTGTAGTGAGTAGTTTGGCTGCAGATGTCCACAGCTCTACTGTTGTTGCAACTATAAACATAAGGGCTAAAAAGAGTGAGAAAAATAGCCTTTTTCTTTACAATTACATGCAAGAATCAGATTTAAAGGGTCATTATGGAAGTTTGACAGCCAAAACATGTATAGAAATAATACATTTCTTCTTCATACATTCTCCTGCAATGCCCTGGTCCTGTAGAATGAGCCCTGGCATTTTTACTGTGATTGCCTGTTTTTCTGTAAAATCACAGAAAAAGAGAGCTGCTCGGGTCGAGCATTCACGCTCAGGCATTGCCCGTAGCATTTGCTATCTGTAGCTTTAGCAGCAGAGAGTGAGGTAGGGCCAACTCAGCGACTTTGTTCCTAACGCCTAGTGACAAACCTAGCTACATTTCTGAGGACCCTTAGCTACTTTCTTCTAGATATTTCCTGCAAATTAGCAACAAAATAGCCATTTTTGCTCCGAACCGTTCTTTGAACGTTGTTTCAGCTGTCATCTAGCATATAAAAGTTGCAGATACAAAAGATATTACTGGCGCTGTAGCTCACCTAGTTAGACGTCGGACTTTTGTGCTGAAGATCTGGGTTTGATTCTTGATGTGAATGTTATTTATGTAGAGTTTATTTTTTACATTAATGGTATATTTTTTTTACAGTAAGATGCCCAAATTTTGATTTGAGACTCGCCGAACTGCATTGAATTCACAGATAAAAGAAATGTGGGTTCAACTCTCATTTTGGAACAATTTTTCAAGCAAGGGAAGGGAAGCTCTGTGAAGCTGACGGACTGACCCATCTTAAACCTTTGTCGGCTGTGCTGAAGAGAAATGTACAGAACCAAATTATGTAATTAATTAGCTGCGCGTTCTCCTGTCCTCTGTCCTAAGGGCCACACACACACACACACACAGGACTGTCTCAGCTGTATTTTCGTTAAGGAGTGTGCACGTACAGCATGCGCGCCTCTTGCACAAGCCTACTATTGAAGCTGCCGTTACGCTTTTGGCCTGAGGGGGCAATCGCGAGCATAAAAATTCAAAACTCCGTAAAGTCCCTTTAAGCACACATTTTAGGATTTGAAGCTCTGTAAGCCATCTTTGTGTGGAAAAATACAAAAACACTAGTTACGTTTTCCACCCTGTTTCATGGAGATAATAATCTGGCTGATCGGTTTTTGCTACATATTTCTGTAATCTCTTTCTCAGAAAGGGGAGTCTTCTATCTTGTGTGCTGCCTCTGAAAAAACAACAATAAAAACACCAGATCTTAAAATCACTCGGCTGTTTTTCCGAATGTAATCATTTCTTTCCCTGCAGATTGATTTTAAAACAAGATGTTAGAGCAAAAATAGCAAGCATTCTTGATAATTCCCAAATTTATCAGATTAAAAGAAGGTCAGATGTGTGAAGGTCTGCAAGACATTTTTTGAAAGTTTAAAATATTTTCAGCATTTAGTCATTTACTTGAAAACATCCCGACTTCACATTTTAACAAGAATATCTGCAACAATTTAGGTCAGTGGTTGGCAGAGTTGAGACACTTTATTGTGCTTAAACCACAATTATTCACATCATACTAGTATTTAATCTATATTCACTTAGAAAAATGACAACATTGAAAATATATCTGCATCACAGGGTTTGTGTGTGTGTGTTTTGCCTTTGTTCTGCCATATTTACTTTACTTATACTGACTTTTAAACACGTCAGACTCATACAGGAGTAGAAGGAGCGAACGTGTGCATCACGCTGAAGGAGCTTGGTTGCTAAGTGACAAGTTATCTTTAATTATACTCAATGTTTTGATGATTGCATAATTTTTGTGATTGCTTGGAGCAATCAGCTGCATATGAGTGCAGGACTCCCTAAACGTTATAGTGGTTTTATTATTTGCAATGATAAAAGAAAGGTATTTGCAAAAAAAATGTTTTAGAACTTGGAAAGCTGGAGACTGAACTAATGACCTTGTTATGAGATGAAGGTCATCGGTTCAACATCAACACATAAAAACAAAATTTGTTAATTTGAAGTAAGAAAATGCTTTTGTTTTTGACCGCAGCACTGTCAGGAGAACCAGCTCTAACGAACACGTGGGGACTCTCACTCGAAAGGACTCAGGCGAGTCTAAGGGGAACCGAGCTCGGGCCGGGTCCACTGGCAGCAGCTCCAGCAGCAAACGGAGCGACAGGTACCTCGTCTGTTTTCCCTCCTCCTCAGATGTTCAATCTTCCAGTGTGATAGAGCAGAAAACAGCATTTTAAAACAATGCTTCAAATGAAACGTACGAGGTAATTCATGTGTTTGTTTACATTTGCAGCAAACAGAGAGATCCAGTATTCAACGCAGGTAAGAGACTGTGGCTCTTCAGCCAGAAAACTTTGAGTTTTCTGCTTTTGCAACATTTTACGAGCAAATAAAACATAATCAGTGATTCTTATACATCTTAAGCCTTATTACAATAATGACATCTCATGATAACAAATCCACCTCCTCCATCCCTGTCTTCATGGTCACTTAACCCCCCCTTCATATTAAATAAACCCCTTTCTTTATTGTTTACATTTTTTATGCTTTATTTTCATTTGAGATTATTGGACAAATACTTTCACAGCAGAACTATGAGTTTATCAGATTTGGGTTTTTTATCTTTTAGGCAGGTTTGGTTGATTCTTTACTCTTAAATGTCCACGCAAATAGAAACGCAGTGAAAAACTTTAATTTCTGCATTTTTGTTTCTTGTTTTCACTTGTAGTTTATTTTTAATTCGATTGTAAGACAAAGTAGTAACACGGAACGGTTGTAATCGGTTTTGGGGCTCTGTAAGGCACCAAAGGTGAGACAGGGTCGCTAAAACCATCGTGGACAGAATCAATGCCAGGAAGCAGGAAGTGCACTCACGTTAGGACAGACCAAGAGGCTTCATCTGCTGCTTGTGTGTCTCTCTGTGACCTTAAGGGATGCGACGTGTGACCCACTGCAAAGGTAGGCCACGCCCCTTCTACCCACAATGCCCTAAGCCTCCACAGCTCTCTGGGCTCTGAATCATTTGCTCTGTTTTTCTAAAATCTCAGATCCTGGTCGGAGAGTGGGGAGAACATTTTAGTAAAAGAACTTTTGAATCTAAATTTATCACAAAGAGCAGAGAACTGTCTAGACGGGGTGACGCTGGGCTGACATGTTAGAAAGTTGTCAACCCCCCCCCCCCCCCCCCCCCCAAAATATCCCCCCTAACCTCCACCGAGTGCTGCATCCGAGTGTAATTAACATGAATTTGCTCTTCACGCATTGTTTGACTTAGTATCACAGTCCGCTAACAGGAAGTTTGGTTTTGTCACTATGGCAACAGACAAAGATGTCTGACTCTTGCTGCCTGGCTTTTGGGGTTTTCTGCAAGTCCACCCCCACAGCTCCTGTCGTCACCCTGCATCACAAACACATTCTCTCTTGTTGCTGTTGGGTTTATGAGCTTTAAGTCTTCCTACATGCTTGTTGTGTCACTTGTTTGTGTGCTGAGCACTTAAAGTGTTCACAGAAAGTCAAAAATGGTTGTTTACTGTTTTACTCGGGGGATTACCCCATCTGTGAAGAAACCTAGGACGATGCTGGTGATTTGTGTCAGTTAGTGCTCAGTCTCCCAGTTTTACCCTAGACTAGTTTTTGTTTGGCGGTTTTAAAAACCAAGTTCACTGAGAATCTACTTGTACTTGTCATTTAAAAAAAATAATCAGTCTGAGTTTCACACGGTGTGGGTCTTCTACCCCTATTTCCTGCTTTAGCCGCCGATAGAAAAATAGATGGTAAAACGTTTGGATTAGATAAGCCACACGGATCTACGTCACGCTGTAAGTTAAAGAGAAAGTCACCCCCAAATAAACTTTTTTTTGCTGATAAACTAAATAAACGAGTGTCTAATCGTGCTGCAGACACGTGTCGTCAATAATTTGGCACTTCAGTGCATTTTAGCTAAAATTTAAATATTCTGCCTAAAACTGGCAGTGTTGTGCCATTGTCAGGTAAAAACTCTGCACTGTATTCTAATTTAAATCTGCCACCGCTATTGGCTAAGAGGTATGCTATGATGTAAACTGGTACATTACGATGTCACAATGCTGTCGTGAGCCTGTGTGAGTGTATTTGTTAGCAGCTCCGCCCTCTTGGTCTGCCAGGCAACAGCATTTGTTGCATTTTTCAAACATGAAGTGGGAGTGGAGTTAGAATCTGGTAGGGGTTGACTTGCTCTTTAACATTCATGGTATCACAATCTTGACTCGCGACGGAGAAAGCTGTTGTTGTTTTAGCATCCAGGCAACAGCAGAGAACGTCTCGGCTAGTAGAAGCAAACCACTAGCATTAGCAACTTCACCACACAGCAGAACTCTTCAGTGATTGTGTTATTGGTGGAGATAAAACATCAACGTTGCAGAGCGAACAGAGTCAGAGGCAGAGTTGCGTTGCTGTTGGCCAATCAGAGACGAGATGTTAGAATATCAGGAAGACTCCAAATCCTCAGTTTTCTGCTTCCCTCTGCTCAGGCTCACTTCTACTTCCTGAAGCAGGAGCGCCAGAGCTTTTTTCACCCAAGAAGATGACTCAAAGGGCATTTATTTAAACCCGAGAACACTGCAAATGTAGTGAAATAACGACTGAACTTGGTCTTTAAATTTTCGTCGCTAAAAAGCAAGCATCATACTCTCATCTAACTTTTTCTTATTCTTCTGTGCTCCTCCCAATCCTGCTCCTGCTTCATCCCGTTTTGCCTGCTCACCTCCAACCTCCATCATCATCTCCTCCTGTCTGCATCGTAGTCACAGTGCAGATTTACCTGAGCCGCTCGGCCAAACAAACGGCGAGGACCAGTGGCCCCTCGGCTTTGGTTTTAACGGCTCCTTCAGCCACCAAACGAGTCTCAGAGAGCGGCACTGTCAGGGCGTCGTCAATCAGAAAGATCCCAAACTGTAGCCTCCAGCTGAGGAGTCTGCCACCTCCTCTTGATTCTCCCAGCTACCGCAGCCCTAAGTCCCCCAGCCAGTATTTCCAGATTTGTTATTAGAATGCAACATCAGTGTTTATTCTTTAGTTTTAAAACTGCAGATAGAAATTTGTGATTTTGACCTCACCAATAAGTTTATTAAATACATGATTCATTTCTAATGAGTGTTTAAAATTCAAATGTCATTTATTTTATTATTCTTTGCATTTAACATCTTTTCTTGTCTTTTTGTTCCTTCTCTGAGCATTTTCATCTGCTTTTGTCTGCATTTTTCTGTTAATCTGCTGAACATTTAGGGGATTTGGGAGTTTTTTTTAACTGAAGTGTTTGCTGTTTCTTTTGTAACGCAATGTGTCTGAAATGAACTAATAAAAGCCAGATTGAAAGAAGATTGTTGAGTTTGCACGATCAGTCTCCTCTGTTTGGTTTTAAGTTTGTTTTCCTCTCACGTGGCTTCATTAATCATCCCAGACATTCATGGTTAACTCTCCTAATACTGTAATCATGAGATAATCTGGTTAAATTCACGTATGAATGGTGTGTTTCTGATCTAATGATGCTTCTGCTGCACTTTTCAGAGGAAGGTTATGTGAAAATGTACTTGAAGGGCCGTCCCATCACCATGTTCATGCCCAAAGAGCAGGTGGACGCCTACTGCCTGGAGTCCAGAGGCGAGCTACCCAGCAACAAACTCAAACTGGACTGGGTGTATCCTTTCACCTTTTTATTTCCAGCAAAAAAATTAGAAAGCTTTGTAAATTAAGTAAATGTGGAATTGACTGAATAAGGTAGCTTCCCACCTGTTATTTATTGAACTTCCCTGACCCTCGATGCTCAGCTACGGTTATCGTGGTCGAGACTGTCGCTCCAACCTCTACCTGCTGCCCACTGGAGAAACGGTGTATTTTATTGCCTCTGTGGTGGTTTTATTTAATGTGGACGAGCAGCTGCAGAGACATTACACCGGACACACGGACGACATCAAATGGTGAGGGAACTTCACTTTTTTTCTTTGCGTCATTGCAACATCCTGAAATTTCTGGCCCTGAAATGTTCTCAAGAGGAATTAGACTTTCAGGCAATTTCAGCGCAACTGAAATCCTGTTTTCACCCTTAGAGTGTAATAGAGTTAAACTATTTGCATCACAGATCAAAGGAGACAGACGCCTCTTGCGTTAAAGCTAAAGTGTTTGAACTTTTCTCTTCCTGGGAGGCTCCTTTCACTGCAGAGGAGGTCAATTAATTTTAGCTTGTTCTTCAAGCATCCGTGCAGACGTCTTGTGGAGCTGCGGCTCCGTCTTTCATGTTCCTCTTTTTTATTTAAGTCAAAAATGCTTCAGGTTATGTTTATTTTTTCCTTTTTTTTAATGTCTTCACCAGCCTGGCTGTCCATCCTGATAAAATCACCATAGCAACCGGTCAGGTAGCAGGCACCTCCTCAGATGGAAAGGTAAAGTCAGATCTGTTTCTTTACCACCCAGCGTTGAATTTGCTGTTTTAATACTGTCTGTTGCGTGTCTGGGTGTTTTTGTTCCAGCTGGCTCCTCACGTTCGCGTCTGGGACTCCGTCAGCCTCAACACCCTCCACGTTCTGGGCGCCGGCTACTTTGACAGGGGCCTTGTCTGCTTGGCGTTCTCTAAGTCGGTACGGGAGCACAGACCATTTCCACTCCACCTGCTGCTGGTTTTCAGCCTTTGATGTTTCCTGCGTGTGAATAAACACTCCTTCTACCTCTTCATTTTTATTTTAGAATGGAGGAAACACTCTTTGTGTCGTAGACGACTCCAACGACCACGTCCTTTCTGTCTGGGACTGGCAGAGGCAGGACAGGCTGGCTGAAGCGAAGGTGTGTGCATCTTTTTTTTTAATTCCTTTATTTGTATTTCCTCAAATGTTTCTTCCACTGTACTGAATTTTCTCTCTGTGCATCTGCTCAGTGCTCCAACGAGTCGGTGTTTGCTGCAGACTTTCACCCGACTGACAGCAATGTGGTGGTGACTTGTGGCAAGTCTCATCTCTACTTCTGGACTCTGGAGAAAGGAGGCTCACTGGTCAAGAAGCAAGGACTATTTGAGGTAAGAAAACAGCAGAATGAGGTTTGACATAAAGGATGGCATTGTGCAGGTTTAACATCTAACTCCTCTTGTCGTTTCTTGCGTTTGCTGCAGAAACAAGAGAAGCCCAAGTTTGTTTTGTGTGTGACCTTCGCGGAAAACGGAGATGCTGTCACCGGAGACTCGAGCGGAAACATCCTGGTGTGGGGAAAAGGTGACGATCATGTGTGGTGGTGATCGTATCAGTGAGTTTTAGAGGAAGTTGATTAAAGACAACAACAACAACAAAAAATAACCGTGTTTAAATCTGATCACAAGTTTGTCTCATTGTGGAGGAGCAGTCAGGACATCAGAGGTCAAACCTGGGTCAATCTAAAGATAAACCAGATCCGGATCTTGTGAGCAGGGATGCATAATCTCTGTCTCTATTTTATCTATCGATCACCCTTCTGTTTGACCACCTTCCTCTTGGTTAATCGACCTTCATTAAGCAGTCAACCTTTGCGCTCATCTGATGGAGCCGTCTCATCCATCTCTGCCGAGCAGGCACTAATCGCATCAGCCACGTCATCCAGGGAGCCCACGAGGGCAGCATCTTTGCCGTGTGTATGCTGAGGAATGGGACGCTGGTGTCTGGAGGGAAGGATCGCAGGCTTGTTTCCTGGGACAGCAGCTACCAGCAGATGCAAACATTAGAGGTAAAACCTCTGTAGTATATAAATTAAACATGATTTGTAGGATAAGATGCACTAATCATGCTGTTGGAACTGCACGGCATGCTAATGATCTATTCTAAGCTATGTTTAATGATGAAACCCTGAAAAAAATGGCAGAAATATTTTTTTGATACTGTGGTGTTGAAAATGTCACGGTGTGGAGTTCATTCTCAACATTCAAATCTAGTCAAACTTCTAACAATAAATAGATTTTTAAAAAGGAGGTTCACTGACAAATGTTTAAGACTTGTTTGTTTTGAAATGCGATTACAGGCTGAATGTAAAAATGGTCTTCCACTCCCGTTTCCTGCATTAGCCGCCGAAAGAAAATAGACAGAAAAACGCTGTGATTAGAAAATGCCACACAGTCAGTTAGCATTCATGAACTCACACATCTTGGCTCATGGCCGTGGAAGACTGTGTTGATTTTGCACCCAGGAGAGAGTAGAGCATGCCTCGGCTAGTAGAAGCTAACTGTTAGCATTAGCAACATGGCAGAACTCCTTCTGGTTTGTGTTATTTGTGGAGATAAAACTTTAATTGTTGCAGAGCAAATGGAGGCTGTGGAAGAGTTGCATTGCTCTTAGCCAATCAGAAGCAAGATGTGTGCACATCATGAAAACCAATGAGTAAGAATCCTAATCCTGCCCAACACTCTTCCGACTAACTTCTACCTCCTGAAACAGACTCACAGGACATTAATTCAGAGACCAGAACAGGTTTGTTAAAGAAACAAGCATTCGCCCTCATTATCTTTGTGTCCCATCAAAGACACAGCTTGACTTTCCTTATCTGGACTAAAGAAACATCATCGGGGGGTAATGACAATGTTTCTATTAAGAAATAAATCAGATTAGAAAGAAAGAAAATGTTATGTTATGTTTAATGAGCTGCAGACAGCAAACCAGTGATGCATTATTGAATAAATCTCACTGAGGCTGAGATAAATTTGGTTTATTTTAATGAGCTCCATGGATTTTTATGGCAACAATGCTTATGTTTTCTTAATAACTTGCTTCGTGGAAGCCAGATGATGCCGTCAAAGTCTCCCAGGTGAACAGCCGGATGTCTGATGTTTGCATCTGCAGGTGCCTGAGCTGTTTGGTCCAATCAGAACCATCGCAGAAGGCCGAGGGGAGACGGTGCTCATCGGGACCACCAAGAACTTTGTTTTACAAGGCAGTTTGGATGGAGAGTTCATGCCGATTACACAGGTGGATGCAACAGCCTAAAGGTCACAGCTTTGTTTTCCCTGTTTTCTTGTTTTTTAAAATTCTCCTCTCCAGGGTCACGTCGATGAGCTGTGGGGTCTGGCTGTGCATCCCTTGAAGTCTCAGTTTCTGACCTGTGGATACGACCGGCAGGTCTGTCTGTGGGACTCGAACACCCATCAGCTCATCTGGACTAAAAGTCTGGAAGTAAGTTGAGCCAACACCGCCCTCTGGGGTCTCTTATGGGGAATTACAGCTGATGGACCGGACTCTGGATGGGTTAGGGTGCAATTTGCCAAAGGAATATGCAAATCTGTTTTACAGGATACGGCCCAGTCAGCTGGTTTCCACCCATCAGGAGCTGTGGTTGCCGTGGGAACCCAAACTGGCCGGTACAAGAACCATTCAGCTGCTTAATCTGGACTGTTAGTATTTGTGTTAGCATGGAGCTGATAAAAGTCTGTCCCCAACTGTGCAGGTGGCTGGTCCTGGACACGGACTCTAAGGATTTAGTTACCGTCCACACAGATGGGAACGAACAGCTGTCCGTTATGAGCTACGGGCCAGGCATGTTGCACTTCTTCTGTTTGCCATCATCTAAAGCGTGTCTTCTGACACCTCTTATCTAAATCAGGAGTGGCAACGACTAAGCCATGCTGTCCTGTTGCTCCTCATCTTCTTTAGATGGTAGCTTCCTGGCTATTGGTTCCCATGACAACTACATCTATGTCTACGCTGTGGCAGAAAATGGGAGGAAGTACAGTCGAGTTGGAAAGTGTTCTGTGAGCCCCATCTTTTATTTTTATTATCATACCGTTTTAAAAAGGGATGTGAATAAATCCTCTAAACCTGTTGTTTTTATAATCAGGGGCACTCCAGTTTTATTACCCATGTGGACTGGTCCGTGGACTCTCAGTACCTGGTGTCCAACTCAGGGGACTATGAGATACTGTACTGTAAGTACAACCGCTAATCTGGGTCCGTTCACTGTGCTGATCACAGATTAAATCGTTAATAAGTAGCAGCAGGAACCAGGGTTGGTGGTGATTTTTCTTGTGAAACTGAAAGCTGAAAACCCAACATTATAAATATTATAATATTGACTGAAAATAAATATCTATAAAATAAAAACATATTACAAAAACAATAAAAATCAGCATAAATTTCATATTTTCTCCTGATTAAATCTGTTAGATTATCAAGTTAGGATTTAAAGTTGCATTAAAGTCTGGTTGACAGCTTCTGTCTCTAACAGCTCAGTTCTTGTTTGTATTTTTTATTTTAAATCTTAATCTATTATATTTTTAAATGTTTATTTTCATCATTGTTTTTATTTTGTAATTATTTCTATTGTGTTTGAAAGGCCCTAAATAAAAACGTCTTCTTCTTCTCACCTCCAGGGATCCCATCAGTGTGTAAGCAGGTAGTGAGCGTGGAGACCACCAGAGACATCGACTGGGCCACCTACACCTGCACTCTGGGCTTCCATGTCTTTGGTGAGTGACGCTTCAGTTCCTGTCCCTCTTTTGTGATCCTGTGCAAACTTCTGATGATTCTGTTTCTTCTCAGGCCTGTGGCCCGACGGCTCAGACGGAACCGACGTTAACGCAGCGTGCCGGTCCAGTGACAGGAACCTCCTGGCTACTGGAGACGACTTTGGGAAGGTCCATCTCTTCTCCTATCCCTGCGCACAGTTCAGGGTAAGAGGCCACTCATGCAAGAAGAAGAAAAAAGTTTAAATTGCAGGTTATTTATTTAAAGATCTGATTTACGTTTCCGCTCCAGGCTCCCAGCCATGTTTACAGTGGCCACAGCAGTCATGTGACCAACGTGAGCTTCCTGTTTGATGACAGCTTCCTGGTGTCGACCGGTGGGAAGGACATGAGCGTCATGCAGTGGAGGGTAGTCTGAGGGAGCGGACGCTGACACTGAAGCCCAGCAGAAGCAAAACTGTTCTGAACTGCACTAAAAAAAACCAAACTGATGTGAACTCTAACAGAAACGGATCGGAATAACTGAAGCGGTCTGAGGTTCTGCTCACAAACTAGATGAAAAGCAGGAAGTGTAAGAAGCAGCAGCTCGAAACACAACGATCCTCCTTTTGTTCATCTTACTTGTTCACACTACATGTATAGAAAAATCCTCTTCCTCTCATGTTTTATCCTCGTCATCAGCGACACAGAAGGAGTCCAACTCAACAGAACCAAAGGCAAGCCCTAACCCTCAGATCCTGGATCCAGACTGACGGAGAACCAAGAACGCTGCAACAAAAACTGAAGCACGGCACATTTTCTAACCTTTAAACTTCCTTTTAATTTTATAATGAACAACTCAGGAAAGCAGCGGTCAAGCAAAATCCCCTCCCTCTTATAAAACATGTCAGAAAAAAACACCCAAATATTCAGAAGCATCGATCACAGCTAGAATTAGACACGTTTAATAATCTATTATCACTTATTTGTTTAGGTGATCTTAACTAAAACTGCCTGTATTGTCCATAAATAGTTAAATTAATAAAGGTGTGTAATCCGGTTTTTTTTTTGTTCTTTTCTTACACAGTTTAGTAAAAGTTATTTGTTTACCTTACATGTTTGATGCCACCATCATCGACAATCTCTGATGATGGCTAGAGCTACTAGAAGAAACATGTAAGGTAAATAACTTTCACTAAACTGTGTAAGAAAAGAACAAAAATATGGAGTACGGCCAAAAACACGGGACGAACGCACAAAAGAGTATTAAAGGTGTGGTTTACCCATTCATTCAACACATTTGCAGTGTTCTCTAGTATAAACCAATCCCTTATAAGTAATTTAAAATAAAAAAGCTGTGATGCTCCTGTTCTGAGATGCAGAAGTTTGCTGGTGCTGAGGTGGGACAGGATGGCTCATTATTAATGATGTGAACGCTTCTGATTGGCTAACAGAACACGAACGTGTTCGAACGTGTTCTGTTAGCCATGTTGCAAAGTCACCATCACCCAGACACTCTCCGCTCTCTCTCCTGTGTGAGGATTTTCCAATCCTAGCAATTCATCATCTATTTTCTATCAGAAGCTAATGCAGGGGATGGGTGTAAGAGACTGTTTTCATGTTGAGCTTGCATGAAAAACTCAGAGTGACCGATTATGATCAGAAATAGTCATTAAAAATGGGTTTTCAGTCAACCACACCTTTAACACTAATCGTGTCCCCACAGCTAGACTCCATAATCATGTGGAATATTTACCTTGAGGCCTTTTTAATAAATTACATTATTTGCACCAAAATCCTCTAAACATTCAGACTTTTTGTGCTTCCAGTTCTTATTTATTATCTATAAATCAAATTCGTCACTGCCAGTTATTTCTTCCTTTGATTTTTCTTCTGCAAAATGTCCATTTAGTTTCAGATGAGCAAATGTTTCCAGAAGCATGAAACAAATCTGAGGAAGATGTGAGTGAATATCTAGAAACTGTGTTGGTTTTTTAGAATGAAATCTTTGTTTAATTTAACTTTTTTGTCTCAAATGTGTCAAAAATAAGTGAAAACTGAGCTTTTTAAGGTCTCTTTCATGTTTCTGAGACCAGCTTGTGAAGAGGAAGTACGAGACCATTGCACTGTAACTGTCTGACATGAGAATATGTAACAGAACTGAACCCTGTTGGTTTTTATTAATGCACTGCTTTCACTTGGTGAACATCCAATACTGTTTAGCTCTAGTCGGATCTTCTTATAATTCAGTAGAAACAGTTCACACTCTTCTTGTAGTCAGGTTTCCTCCCATAGATGTGATGGGGTGTGTCTAAGGTGATACTTGATCAGACCTGAGTGTGTTTAAGGTGGACATCACCTCCTAAAGGTGGTTTTTATCAGTAAAACCACAAAACAGCAGAGTTTCAACAGTCTCCAGCATGGATGCAACATAACCTGTCTTAACGCTTGAGGCTGCGGATTCAAAACCAGTAAATATTTGTCATCTGAGTTGCAGTAAATGAAACCTGAATTACTGTTTCCTGGTGTTGTTTTATTTCCACATTGATTGCTGCTTTTTTGTGTTTGAGCTTTTATTTTGGAGGGGGATTATCGTGCCCTGGGAATCAAAACAACAAACACCTAAAAAATACAATTTCTAAAGCTCAATATCATGAAAAAAAAACCCCTGCAGATTTATCATTTTACAAAATGGCAATCAAAGAAATATTAAGCAAAATAATTATAAAATTTTAAAAGCAATTTTTTTAATGTAATAATCATCCATTTGAATGATCATTTTACACAGTTCAATGCAACATCTTTAAATAAATACAACAGTTATTTCCAAAATTTTCCCTGAATCTTATGTTGAAAAGGCCGTGATACCAGGGGAAGTTCTAGACTAGCATTTAAGGGGGGCAGCTGTTTCGTTAGACAAGCTCATTTGTAAGAAAAAAAAACTTTAAGTATTTTATTATTATTATTAGAATATGGAACATTTTGATACAACGCTATATTTAAAAAGAAACATCCATGAGGCATTTAGAGGTGTGCAGAATGAATGTACAGTTTCTCCTTTAAAAGCTATATTTAAAAAAATAAATAATCACATTTTCATTTTGTCGGGCACAACACTGGGTTTATGTTTACATCTACCAGCCACTAGAGGGCACTGTTGCGCTAAAGTCCGCTCAGCAAGGCCAGGCTGGGACTGTGTAAAATGGTGGGGTCCAAGCTTGCTATCAGATTGGCACTGGCCCACCCAGGAAATGTTATTTACCATCAACCACCCTGCATGTTTTAGATGTTTCCCTTTTAAAGCAACACTAAAGACTTTCTAGCAGTTAAGCTGTTGCTTTCAAAATGGTTTCCGTGGTTCTTGAGCCAGAAACACCAGCAGCTTCGCATCGAACAGCACTCTGTAGCTTATTTGGTATCAGATGGTTCGTTAGCGTTAGTTTGGTTTTAGCACAAGCTACTGCAGGCTGCAGCAGGGTTGTCTACACCATTGCAACTCCACTTTCAATGAGAAAGAAACAGTAAAGTGTGTTTTACTGGTTGAATTACTTCTTCTGCGTGCAGCAAATAACCTGTTAATTTATATCAGATGTGTTAAATTAGTAAACCATCTAAAAGCTCACGGATATTGGACCTTCTTCACTAGGATTGGACGATTCTGTTTTAGACCATTAAGGGTGGGGGTCATCAGCGAGCTGTAGATGCGCGTCTTGACCGCAGGTGGGCAGCCTTGAGCCGGTCATGGTCCCCCTCCTCCTCCTCGCACTGAAATAGCATTTCCCCTCGGAACCTCTCTCCGTCTCACCAAAACACACCGAACGGGAGGAAAATATGGCATGAAGGAGACGGCGGCCGAGCACCAGCGTTTACCGTCCGACACCGAGCAGAACATGGACCCACGGAGCCGCAGCTGCAGCGCGTCTGGACCGCAGAGACAGCGGAGCACAAAGCGGCTGCAATAATCTCATCTAGAGACGGAGCTAAGAGGAGGCTGATCAGAACCACCCAGCGGGATTTTATTTCAGTTTTACACCGAACAGACACACCGATCTGGTGAACTTCCTCCCCGGCTGGATAAAGGAGGAGAAAGGAAAATGAGGTAAGCTGCGGCCAGCGCCACGCGCTCTGTTTGACGAGTCATGACAGATGCGCACCGACACGCGCTCTGCCTCCACACTGCATCTGCTCACACATTCAGTAAAATGCAAATAATCTCAAATTATGGCTCTATTTATCCCCATCGTTGGGGGGTTTAAAATCCAGCGCGCGCGCACACACACACTCACACACCCGGCCTCGGGCTGCTTTTGGCCTGTCCTTTCTGCCCCTTCATGTTTAAGGGCCAGTTTTTTTAATGCTCTTTTCTTTTGATTGTCATCACCGGACCCGCCCAGTCTTTGGAACCCGGACTCAGGCCTGAATTATGTTGGCATGGAAACGACAGCATCATGTATTTTCCACATGAGCGCTCCTGGTGAACTAAAGAAAGAGCTAAATATGACGCTTTGCGGCGTCATATGTGAGTTTTTGCGGGGGGGAATGGGATAAGTGAGGGCGCTTATGGCAGCAGGAGGAGGAGGGGGGTGTTTATTCTGGTGGTTGCCAGGCAGGTTAAGAGACCACCCCCACCCACCCAACACACAAATACACACCCCTCCATGATGCATCCTTTCAGTCTGAATGTTTTTTTTTTTTTTTTTTTACATTTTTTCCTCCTACTGAGCTGGTTTCTAAGGTTGCACACCACCTTAAATATTCTGCATTCTAGCCTATTTGTGCAACAGCCCTTTTTATGTGTGCATGTCACTCCTGTGTCTGCAGCCTGCACCATTCTGTTTTACAGCCTCAGATTTATTTTGACAGCTCTCCAACCTCCTCACTCAGCTTTACTTCAGCTACTGGCGTTTTGGATTCCTTTGGAAATAGCTCTACTCCATTTGTGTGAAAAGAGAAAAGAAAATCAGAAAATGTTGTTAGGACGGTTTAGAAAGAAAGAAAACCAAAGTTGTTGCCACGTAATGTAACATCAAATCCAAATAGTTCACCCTTTTCCTGCGACATCAAGTGAAAGTAGCTGAGTTGTGTATTTTTTCAGAGTCATGGTTCAGCCCAGCTGGAAGAACATGCAGTTTCCTCTCTTAGCTACTTTTGCCAGAGGCAGGTCTGGTCTCTGACTTAAATTCAGAAGGAAAGTCTTAAATCTCCATCAAGCAGCTACAGGGTGACCTTCTTTTTCAGAAAATAATGATTTTTTTTCAGCTTGGCTGCTTGCAGAGTAGCATTTGTGTCATTTGTGCACATAGAAATAATCGTGTGTATTTTTAGTCATTTGATGCTTGCACTACACAGTGCCTTTCCTCTGCTGTCAGACCAAATGCAGGCACTCGGTTGGCTGATAATGGTTACTTTTGGATATGTGTGTGTGTTTTAGTGTGTGGGAGACAGAATTCATCGGAAGCACTGAAACAACGAGGCATCTGTCCTGTGAAATCATTGCAGCGTGATTTCTGAAGCGCTTGTTTTTGGTGACTCATTGTTGCAAAGGTACGAGGCAGAGGAAGCATAGAAGTGAGGCATTCTGCTGGCTGCTGATCAGAGAGCAGCTCCACGTGAGCCGGCATCATCCGGTTTTTGACTGACGGATCCACAAGGAAAACTGGAAGTCAAGAAAAATTACACTTATTGTGTCTTCCTTTTGGTTACTATAAATGAGAGAATAATCCCAGACTAATTCTTCTTAAAATCACAAATTTGGATGAATTATCTGCCGTTTTTCTCCTTTTAGCATAAAGGATGTCAAAATTTCCTGTCAGGTCAGGAAAAACATTACAGCTAATGAAGTAATTCCTCCCAGCTTTTCACTTCTTGATCAAGTTTAAACATGCAATGACTCATATTTACTAATGTCCACATTTTTACTTCTTTTTGGATAAACACTGTCAAATACTTACTTAATAGCAGTTTTCAAGGTAAATGTGTGAAATAAAAATTTCACCAGAAAATGCTGCAAATTGTGGTATGAATTTTTGGGGGGAATGCTTTTTTTGGGACACTTAAAAGTCCAATAAGTAAGAATTGTCCAGTGAAATAATCACAAAACAGTCCTAATGTCTCAGACAGCTGGGAGGTTGTCTGATTTTCTTCTTTAAAAAAAACCAAAGAGGGATGCAGTCTTTGTTTACAATCTGTTCCAACTCCATACTTCCAGAGGGGAATTCAAGGTGGCGGAGTGAGCAGTTGGAAACTTGGCAGGTCTGATAAAATGGCGGGTTTTAAATGTCCTGAGAAGTAATTCTCTGATAAACAGTTATTCAGAATGAAACTGAAAGGTAAGCGTAACTCCTGGAACATAGTTTTTGAAGAGTTATTGGACAGATGAAGTAGCAAACGCAAAACATCAAATGACTAACATGGCGGAGCTAATAGGTAGCCTTTCCGACCATGGCTACAACCTCGCGGCAATGAAAGAAGCATGTGCAGACGAAGACATAGAGTAGATGGAGCATCAACAGATAGAAGCAAGACCCACTGGTGATCACACTCCAATAAAAGGCCCCAATCCACAAAAACTGAAAAATAAAGCTACCGGGAAACAGGTGAGCAATCAAAATATCTATGAAGCCCTGCTGGCCTTTACAGAAAGATTTGAAGAAAGATTTGATCTGCTGACAAAAATCTGAAAGCTTTTGACCTTAAGATAGAAGCAAATACAAAGGCAACTGAAGAAAACAAAAAGGAAACAGACAAGCTCAAAACAAAAATGGAGGCTTTAACGAAGGAAAACAAAGAACTGAAGGAAAGATGTCTGGAAAACTCAAGATACCGAAGAAGAAGGGACCTCAGACTACTTGGCCTGGCAGAAAAAGAGGATGAAAATACATGGGAGAGAATGATTGGCATCCTGGCGAGAGTGATTCCTGTGTCAGTGGAAAAGCTGCAGCCCATGGTGGATACAGTACATCGAATCGGGAAGAAGGGCGACGCTGCGAACAACAAGCTGCCAAGACCGATCCTCATTCAGTTTAGCATGAGGACAGTGAGGGATGAAGTGTGGAGGAAGTCCATGGAGGCCAGGGTCTGCAAAGAACTGCACACAAACTTTAAAGAGGACAAAGAGGATAGGGAAGCTCGGATCAAGCTGTGGCCCAAGGTGCTGGAGGCTCGAAACAACGGCAGAAGAGCATTCCTGAAAGATGGGTTTGCTATAACAGATGGTAAAAGAATCGACCCGTAAGGTACATGCAGAAATAATAAAAGTGGAATGGCATAGGTAAATCTGGAGGTAGAGATGGGTACCGAATTCGGTACTTTTTAAGGTACCGACCGAATTCCACGGTACCGACTGAGCACCGATTCATGTCATTTGAAACGGTGCCTTGTTTCGGTACCCGTCCTTCATAACGAGAACTTGCCTAGACAGCTGCGCATGCGCAAGAGCGTTATGTTGTCGGTCGCTGCGAGCCAGTTGTAAACAGAGCAGCATGGTAGAAAGAACGCATGCTAAAGCTTGGGTCCACTTCACTAAATGTGATGGGTAACTGGGTGATGATGAAACCAGCGACAACGATCTAAGTGAGACATCCTCATCTTAATCTGCTCCGGTTGGTAAATAAAATATTTAAGATAACGTTAGCTTAATATGTTAGCTTTTGTTCCACTAATGGTGCGTTCGCTTTCTCCTCTGAACTTCGAATTTCCGACTAGAAGAACATGAGCACGCTCTAAAGTTTGGCTTCACTTTACTAAATGCGACGGGTGAATGGGTGAAGATGAAACCAGTGACAACGATCTAAGTGTGAGGTATCATCGTTTTAATCTGCTCCAGCAGTTAAATAAACTGTTTAAGATAACGTTAGCTTGATATGTTAGTTTCCATTGCCACCATTGTTATCAGCTAATGGTGTGTTTGCTTTCTCCTCGGAAATTCTAACTTCCCAGTAGGAAAATTTTTTGAAAAAGGACGGCAAAAGGAATGAAGATAAACAATAAATGTAGTTCACAGTAAAGATGTTTGCTTCAGTTTAATTATCAGCTTATAAAACTACAAGGACGATGTTAAAATACAAACATATATATTGAGAAAATATATAGATTTAATTATAAAAGAGAATTAAAATATTAAACACTCAAAAGTATTAAAAATTGGTACCGTTAAGTACCGGTATCGATTCCTAGGTACCGGGAATTAGTACCGAATCGATTCAAATGTCAAAGGTACCATCCCTATCTGGAGGTAGATAAAAAGTTCTGGCTCCTAATTATAAAATTAAAAAAGAAAAAAAGATGTTTTTTTTTCATAACTACAATCTAAATACTGTATTTACAAGATAAGTAGGACTTTATGCTTACTCCTGCTATAAACAGTTCTTCATTTTTCTAGAGAATAAGAGTAGAAGGCCCGAGACATGGGAGGAGTTTGGTGGGGCCATGGAGAAAGACTATCGATCGGCTCCAAAGAGGTTCTGGCAAACTGTCTGGCGCCTCAGGAGAGGAAGGCAGCAACTCGCTCAAACTGTTTACAGTGGGGATGGGGAGCTGCTGACGTCAACTGGGGCAATAGTCGGACGGTGGAAGGAATATTTTGAGGAGCTCCTCAACCCCACCTATACGCATTCCGACGAGGAACCAGAGCCGGGAGACCTGGGGATGGACTGTCCAATCTCGGGGGCAGAAGTTGCTGAGGTAGTGAAACAACTACACAGCGGTGGAGCCCTGGGGGTGGATGAGGTTCGTCCTGGGTATCTCAAGGCTGTGGATATTGTAGGGCTGTCATGGTTGACACGTCTCTGCAATATTGCGTGGTCATCAGGGGCAGTTCCTGTGGAGTGGCAGACCGGGGTGGTGGTCCCCATCTTTAAGAAGGGTGACCTGAGGGTGTGTTCCAACTATAGGGGGATCACACTCCTCAGCCTTCCTGGAAAGGTCTACTCCAAGGTACTGGAGAGGAGGGTCCGATCGATAGTTGAATCTCAGATTGAGGAGGAGCATTGTGGTTTTTGTCCTGGCCGTGGAACTGTGGACCAGCTCTATGCCCTTGCAAGGGTGATGGAGGGGGCATGGGAGTTTGCCCAACCAATCCACATGTGTTTTGTGGATTTGGAGAAGGCTTATGACCGTGTCCCCAGGGGCACCCTGTGGGGGACGCTCCAGGAGTATGGGGTGGGTGGCTTTCTGTTAAGGGCCATTCAGTCCCTTTATCAGAGGAGCGTGAGTTTGGTCCGCATAGCCGATAGTAAGTCGGACCTGTTCCCGGTGAGGGTTGGACTCCGCCAGGGCTGCCCTTTGTCACCGGTTCTGTTCATTACCTTTATGGACAGAATTTCTAGGCGCAGCCGTGGTGTGGAGAGTGTCGAGATTGGTGGCAGGAGAATCTCGTCTCTGCTTTTTGCGGATGATGTGGTCCTCCTAGCTTCATCCAGCTCTGACCTTCAGCTCTTGCTGGGTAGGTTCGCGGCCGAGTGTGAAGCGGCTGGGATGAGGATCAGCACCTCCAAATCTGAGACCATGGTTCTCGACCAGAAAAGGGTGGCTTGCCAACTCCGGGTCGGGGGAGAGGTCCTACCTCAAGTGGAGGAGTTTAAGTATCTCGGGGTCTTGTTCACGAGTGAGGGTAGGAGGGATCGGGAGATCGACAGGCGGATTGGTTCAGAGCCGATCTGTCATGGTGAAGAGGGAGCTGAGCCAGAAAGCCAGACTCTCGATTTACCGGTCGATCTATGTCCCAATCCTCACCTATGGTCATGAGCTTTGGGTAATGACCGAAAGAACGAGATCGCGGATACAAGCGGCCAAATTGAGTTTCCTCCATAGGGTGGCCGGGCTCAGCCTTAGAGATAGGGTGAGGAGCTCGGATATTCGGGAGGGACTCGGAGCAGAACCGCTGCTCCTCCGGATTGAAAGGAGCCAGTTGAGGTGGTTTGGCATCTGGTCAGGATGCCTCCTGGACGCCTCCCCGAGGAGGTGTTTCGGGCATGTCCTGCCGGCAGGAGGATCCCGGGTCGACCCAGGACACGTCGGAGAGGTTACATCTCCAATCTGGTCCGGGAACGCCTTGGGGTCCTGCCGGAGGAGCTGGTGGAGGTGGCCGGGGAGAGTACAGCCTGGAGCTCCCTAGTTGGGATGCTGCCCCCGCGACCCGGACCCGGATAAGCGGAGGAAGACGACGACGATGAAGAGTAGAAGGAAAAAGCTTAATTTGTTCTTGTGTTGTGTTTTCTTGATCTTTTTTTTTACCTTTAAATGTCTGTTCAAATAAGTTCTTTAAATGTTCGAGGTTAAAAAAACAAAGTGAAACGCAAGGCCATTTTTTTACTTTGCAAATAAATAAAGGCAAACATTTTGTTTTTACAAGAGACACATTCTAGTAGTGATGATGAAACTTTCGGGAAACATCAATGGGGAGATGGTATTCTTTTTTCACATGGTACTGCTCACTCTGCGGGAGTAATGATTTTATTTAATAATTTTGCTGGCAACATTATGTAAACCCGAATAAATTCCCAGAACTAAAAAATTTTGAGGCAATCAATTGCCTCATTTTTTTTTGAGTTTTGATACTGAAAATTTTAAGTTTTCATGAATTAAATTTCCTAATAAATTTTACTCATACCTTTGAAGTTTATTAAATTAAAATTGCTCATCCAATCAACTCAAAATATTTAGTTTTGTGAACAAAAGCTCCTTCTTATCAATGTATATGGGTACAATAATAGGTCTCTAAATAGAAACATGATGACAAATTTAAGTAAATTATTAAACAGTGGAGAATTACACATAGCACTGATCAGGTTATAACAGGAGGTGATTTCAATTTGGCACTTAACTCATGGCTGGATAGGCAACCACCGAGAGAGAATCAAATGGAATATGACAGTATCCTTTGTGATTTTAGTATGTCAACTGATTTGCTTGATTACTGGTGAATGACTAACCCAAACATGAAAAAATATACTTGGTTCAGTCCAACAATCAACAGATTATGCTCAAGATTGGATTATTGGCTTGTCTCTCAAAAAATAACTACGTATATAACTAAATGTGAAAATCAAACAACCCCACTTACGGATCATTGTTTAATAAATCTTTCATTAGTTGTAATTAAACAAGAAAAGTAAATATATGGACATTTAATAACAATTTATTAAAGAAGGAGAAATTCTGTACCCAGATTAAACATATTCAATTAGAAATTAAAGATATGGAGATGTCGAACGTTAGTAAATGGGAATGGTTCAAATTTAGTGTTAAACAATTAGCTATAGAAACCGAAAAGAAAAATTGGCATAAGTAAGAAAAATTAATAGAACAAATCAATTTAATAAGCGGCAAGATTGATGTAACCACAGAAGAGGCAGAAAGCTTAAAATCTTTACAAAAACAATTAGATGATTTTTACCTGGAAAAGGCGAAAGGCGCGCATGTGAGATCTAAAGCAAAGCAGATTGAGCAAGGGGGAAAAAAATCATCATATTTTTATAGCCTAGAGAAAAGACAGAAGAAAAAAAGAACCAAATTAAACAAAGATGAAAACATAATAGAAAACTCAACCCAAATAGCTAAAGAAATTCACTTATTCTATGCTATTCTATAAAAGCAAAAAGTTTCGAAAGAGAATACGGAGATTTTTTTAGACATGATTAAAGAACAGATAAAAAAATTGAATGAGGAAGATAAAAAAAAGTGTTAGAAGAAGATTCAAATTTAGCTGAAATAGAAATTGCTCTGAAACAAATGAAAAATGGTAAATCATCTGGAATAGATGGCCTAACTATTGAATAGGATGTTCTGGCAAGATATTAAAGATATGTTATTTAATGCTTTTGTGGATTGTTTAAAAAATTTGCAATTATCTCCAACAATGAAAACAGGTCTAATAACTTTACTGCTGAAACCAAACAAAAATCTATTTTTGTTAGATAGCTGGAGTCCCGTTACACTTCTGTGTAATGATTACAAGTAGCCTTATGCAAACAGGATCAGGGACATCTTAGCAAAATTAATTGATGAAGGTCAGTCAGTGTTTATTCAGTAGACAAATTTATAACACTCTAAGACCAATATTAGACATGATTAATTACCGATCCTTTATTAACACAGAAAGTTTAATATTATGCATAGATTTTTTTTTAAAGCATTTGATTCAGGAGAACATGATTTTTTATTTATAACTATGGAACTTTTTAGATTTGGAAACAAATTTAGCAAAATAATTAAATTATTTTATAATCAGATTTATAGTTACATTTGTCTCAACCCAGGTATTACCTTTAGAATAGATGTATCCTGCGCAATTAGGCGAGGTTGCCCACTTTCTCCAAAATTATTTATTCTTTGCACGCAAATGATAGCTCACCTTATTGTGAATCATCCGGACATTGAAGGCATAAACATATTTGATACAGAATTTAAGATAAGTCAATTTGCGGATGACACAGTAATTTTTTGAAGGATAAATCAATATTGGAGAAAGCCCTAAAGGTGATTTCAGTTTTTTCAAAGGCATCTGGTTTGAACCTAAATCTGAAGAAATGTGAAATTTTACCTCTCTATGATTGTTTGGAAACCAATATGAAGACATTTCCAGTGAAAGGAGAAGTATCTAGGAATTTACTTAAACAAAGATATTAAAATTAGAGAGACAAAAAATGTGAAAGATCAAATTGATATGTCTAGAAAACTGAATCATTGGTTAACAAGAGATCTTACAATTTTTCGACAGAATTTGTTATCTAAATCAGAAGGTGTTTCAAAGATGGTCTATCCATTATATTCTTTATATGTTACCTTGCAGAGTATCAAAACGATTAATTCAATAATATATCATTTTATTTGGTGCAATAAAACTCACTTTATTAAAAAATCACAACTGGTTAAAGACTACACTAAAGGAGGAATTAAGACCATTGATTTCCCATCTATGGTAGGAGTTTTCAAAATAAATTGGCTAAAAGCTTATCTTTAAAACCTGACTCAATATGGTTCCATATCCCAAGGAATATATTTAAAAAGGTGGGAGGGTTGGAGTTCCTTTTGAAATGTGATTTTGACAAATCGAGGTTTCCTATCAAGCTGTCAGAATATCACAAACAAATGTTTTACTGGAAGATGTTGTTTAATCATAACTTCACTCCCCATAGCTCCACCTTGTGGAATAATAGAACAATTACAATAAATAGGAAATCATTATTTACGGATAAGTGGTATGAAAAAGGAATTATTGTTGTTACAGATTTACTAGATTCAAAAGGTCAGATTCAAGCTCCTCCTTGAACCGTCACCTTATCGTGGTGGAGGAGTTTGAGTGCCCTAATGATCCTAGGAGCTATGTTGTCTGGGGCACTTAGTGCCCCTGGTAGGGTCTCCCATGACAAATTGGTCTTAGGTGAAGGGTGAGACAAAGAACGGTTCGAAGGATCTTTCATGGCGGTTAAAATGAAGAGTCGGAGTACCCGGCCCGGAGGGTTACCGGGGTCCCACCCTGGAGCCAGGCCTGGGGTTGGGGCCCGTGAGCGAGCGCCTGGTGGCCGGGCTTTCGCCCATGGGGCCCGGCCGGGCCCAGCCCGAACCGGATACATGGGCTCGTCCAACTGTGGACCCACCACCCGCAGGAGGAACATGAAGGGTCCGGTGCAATGCGAATCGGGTGGCAGACCAAGGCGGGAGCCTTGGCGGTCCAATCCCCGGACAAGAAAACTAGTTTTTGGGACATGGAACGTCACCTCGCTGGCGGGGAAGGAGCCGGAGCTTGTGGCAGAGGTTGAGCGGTACCGGCTAGATATAGTCGGACTCACCTCGACACATTGCATTGGCTCTGGAACCCGAGACCTGGAGAGGGGTTGGACACTCTACTTTGCTGGAGTTGCTCCGGGTGAGAGGCGGAGGGCTGGGGTTGGCTTTTTGTTAGCTCCGAGACTCTCTGCCTGTGTGTTGGGGTTTACCCCGGGGGACAAGAGGGTAGCTTCCTTGCGCCTTCGGGTCGGGGAACGGGTCCTGACTGTTGTTTGTGCTTATGGGCCAAATATCAGTTCAGAGTACCCACCCTTTTTGGAGTCCCTGGGACGAGTGCTAGATAGTGCTCCATCAGGGGACTCCATTGTCCTGCTGGGGGACTTCAATGCTCACGTGGGCAATGACAGCTTGACCTGGAGGGGTGTGATTGGGAGGAACGGCCCACCTAATCTGAACTCGAGCGGTGTTTTGTTATTGGACTTCTGTGCAAGCCGCAGTTTGGCCATAACGAACACCATGTTCGAACATAAGGATGCCCACCGGTACACTTGGTACCAGGGCAGCCTAGGTCACAGGTCGATGATAGATTTTGTAGTCGTATCATCTGACCTGCGGCCGTATGTTTTGGACACCCGAGTGAAGAGAGGGGCGGAGCTGTCAACTGATCACCACCTGGTGGTGAGTTGGATCAGATGGCAAGGGAACATGCCGCGTAGACCTGGCAGACCCAAACGCATAGTGAGGGTCTGCTGGGAACGCCTGGCAGAAGAACCTGTCAAGACGGTCTTCAACTCCCACCTCCGGCAGAGCTTTGACCACGTCCCGAGAGCAGTGGGGGACATTGAGTCCGAGTGGGCCTTGTTCCACTCTGCGATTGTCGAGGCGGCTGTTGCTAGCTGTGGCCGTAAGGTGGCCGGTGCCAGTCGTGGTGGCAACCCCCGTACCCGCTGGTGGACACCAGAGGTTCGGGGAGCCGTCAGGCTGAAGAAGGAGGCCTACAGGGCGTGGCTGGTCTGTGGGTCTCCAGAGGCAGCAGACAGGTACCGGATAGCCAAGCGGGGTGCAGCAGTGGCAGTTGCCGAGGCAAAATCTCGGGCGTGGGAGGAGTTTGGTGAGGCCATGGAGAAAGACTATCGATCGGCTCCAAAGAGGTTCTGGCAAACTGTCCGGCGCCTCAGGAGAGGAAGGCAGCAACTCGCTCACACTGTTTACAGTGGGGATGGGGAGCTGCTGACGTCAACTGAGGCTATAGTCGGACGGTGGAAGGAATACTTTGAGGAGCTCCTCAATCCCACCAATGCGCATTCCGAGGAGGAACCAGAGCTGGGAGGCCTGGGGATGGACTGTCCGATCTCGGGGGCAGAAGTTGCTGAGGAAGTCAAACAACTACACAGCGGCGGAGCCCCGGGGGCGGATGAGGTTCGTCCTGGGTATCTCAAGGCTATGGATGTTGTAGGGCTGTCATGGTTGACACGTCTCTACAACATTGCGTGGTCATCGGGGGCAGTTCCTAGGGAGTGGCAGACCGGGGTGGTGGTCCCCATCTTTAAGAAGGGTGACCTGAGGGTGTGTTCCAACTATAGGGGGATCACACTCCTCAGCCTCCCTGGAAAGGTCTACGCCAAGGTACTGGAGAGGAGGGTCCGATCGATAGTTGAATCTCAGATAGAGGAGGAGCAATGTGGTTTTCGTCCTGGCCGTGGAACTGTGGACCAGCTCTATACCCTTGCAAGGGTGATGGAGGGGGCATGGGAGTTTGCCCAACCAATCCACATGTGTTTTGTGGATTTGGAGAAGGCTTATGACCGTGTCCCCAGGGGCACCCTGTGGGGGACACTCCAGGAGTATGGGGTGGGTGGCTTTCTGTTAAGGGCCATTCAGTCCCTTTACCAGAGGAGCGTGAGTTTGGTCCGCATAGCCGGTAGTAAGTCGGACCTGTTCCCAGTGAGGGTTGGACTCCGCCAGGGCTGCCCTTTGTCACCGGTTCTGTTCATCACTTTTATGGACAGAATTTCTAGACGCAGCCGTGGTGTGGAGTGTGTCGAGTTTGGTGGCAGGAGAATCTCGTCTCTGCTTTTTGCGGATGATGTGGTCCTCCTAGCTTCATCCAGCTCTGACCTTCAGCTCTTGCTGGGTAGGTTCGCGGCCGAATGTGAAGCGGCTGGGATGAGGATCAGCACCTCCAAATCTGAGACCATGGTTCTCGACCGGAAAAGGGTGGCTTGCCACCTCCGGGTCGGGGGAGAGGTCCTACCTCAAGTGGAGGAGTTTAAGTATCTCGGGGTCTTGTTCACGAGTGAGGGTAGGAGGGATCGGGAGATCGACAGGCGGATTGGTTCGGCGTCTGCAGTGATGCGGACGCTGAGCCGATCTGTCGTGGGGAAGAGGGAGCTGAGCCAGAAAGCCAGGCTCTCGATTTACCGGTCGATCTACGTCCCAATCCTCACCTATGGTCATGAGCTTTGGGTAATGACCGAAAGAACGAGATCGCGGATACAAGCGGCCGAAATGAGTTTCCTCCGTAGGGTGGCCGGGCTCAGCCTTAGAGATAGGGTGAGGAGCTCGGACATTCGGGAGGGACTCGGAGTAGAACCGCTGCTCCTCCGGATCGAAAGGAGCCAGTTGAGGTGGTTTGGGCATCTGGTCAGGATGCCTCCTGGACGCCTCCCCGGGGAGGTGTTTCGGGCATGTCCTGCCGGCAGAAGGCCCCCGGGTCGACCCAGGACACGTTGGAGAGGTTACATCTCCAATCTGGTCCGGGAACGCCTTGGGGTCCTGCCGGAGGAGCTGGTGGACAAGGCCGGGGAGAGGACGGCCTGGAGCTCCCTAGTTGGGATGCTGCCCCCGCGACCCGGACCCGGATAAGCGGAGGAAGACGAGACGAGACGAGACAAAAGGTCAGTGTCGTGAAATAAAGGCTTTTAATGGAACATATAATATCCAATGTTCACTTAGAGAATACAACAAAATTTGTAAAGCGATTGCTTTGCCCTTGTTGCATTGGATGCAAAATCGTTTAATATATGCTCAAAGTCAAATAAGCTTACCTTTGTTGCAGTTAAAACAGATTCCTTTAATGAATAAAAAGTGTTGTAACAAAACCATAAATAAACTGTTTAAAGAAATTTCATTTCATGAATTTAACAAAAACATAAAACTAAAGGGATGTAATATTAAGATAAATCAGAAATATATCAACTTTTTCAAATGGCCTATCCCCCAAAAATTAAGGAAATGCAGTTTAAAATAATAAATGGCTATTACCCAGCAGCTCAAATGCTGAAAAACGATTCAGTTTTGAGGTGAAACCATATGGTTTTTGTTTACAAGAAGAAGACAGTTTTGAGCATTTGTTTTTTTCTTGTTCTTTAACATCTAACTTTTGGGTGGATATGGTAAACTGGATGGGAATAACAATTAACAGAAAGAGTCTGCTGACAGTAACACAGGTTTTGTATTATGATGACAGTCTGTCAAAATAACTTGAAATGCTGAGTAATATTGTAATACTTGTTGGAAAATACCACCTTCATAAATGTAAATGGCGTAATGAAAATCCTTCCTTAAACATCCTAAAGGTTGAACTGATATCACTGTATGCATCCTTAGCTCTTTTAAAAGACTAATGCAATTATGCTGACCAGATATATGAAAATATGAACCAGTACTTATCCTTTTAAAGAATGTGTCAAAACTTTGATACCCAGAAAGCGTTTTTTTTTTATAGAATAGATTCACACTGCTTGAAAATTTTTCGAAATAAGTGAGAATATGTCCTTGAAAATGTTGGTTTTTTTTTTCTTTCTTTAGGGCAGTTTTTTTGTGTGTGACAACTTTGCTTTGTTTTGTTGAATTGTAGTTCTAAATTCTGGTTTAACACAAGCGATGTTGTACTGTCGTTTCCCTGCGAGAGTTTGTATGTATGTAAACTAATAAAAAAAAAGTCTCCATACTTCCTGGTTCCAGAGCCAATATATTCAAGTTCATGGGGTTGCCAAGTCTGCGTCGGCATGGGTAATACTACAACGCCAGCAAAAAAAACAGCAGCGTTGTTGATAGAACCGAAGGTCTTTAAATGGAGCAGCCCAGACGTTATTTCTTGTACCCCCGAAGAAGCTACGGCATCTTTTTGTTTTATTCTTATATAGGCTAAAAAAGGCTACAAGCTAACAATGAGCTAACAATGCTAACAGTGAATTAGTTAATGCGTATTACTCGTCCTCACTCGTCATCTAGAATCTTCTGGGTTACAGTTACTGCGACCAGACTCGTTTTTATTGATTCATGGACTGCAGTACCCAGATTTGACCACAGGATGTCATTCTTAATTAATCCACCTTTAAAGCAGAAATCTGGAGTTTGTTTTCAGAGGGCACCACCTAGAGGCAGAGAAATATATTGAACAGAGGGAACATTTTAAAATCGGGCTTGAATCACTCATAAAAAATCTGTTAAAAAATCTGTTTAAATACAACAAGTGACTAAATGTTAGCTCTGTGGGAAAGTTTGCTTTAGATCATGCACTTTCAGTAATGCATGGCGGGGGTTCTATCATGAAATGTAGCAGCTCTCTGCTGCTAGCTAGGATCATGAAAAATGTCTGAAATCTCCATCTCCAAAGTCTGTGCTTCCTCCCATTTGTATAAGATCACAAATCCTTTTTAATCTTTTCGGTTGCTCTCTGTTTCTTACACCTCAGCTTGTTGCAAAGCAGCTTAATAATCTGTTTACCAAAGACAGGTGGAGTCCTGGCTGGGGATAAAACCTGATGAAGCCACTCATAATGAGCATTCATTGTAAAGGAAATACAAATATATTCCACTTTTTTGCCCTCTAAATGCAGATTTCTGTAAATACTGTGGTGTTTTTCTCGCCTTCTACTTACACGTATCTATTTTTAGAATACTTCTTCATATAGAAAAGCCCGCCTGTTTTCTAAAAAGACTAACATGTAATTTCCATCCTGTGGAAAGGATTTCTCGGAGGTTGAAAGGCGGTGGTCCAATCCTTTAGCCAGAGAGAGAGGGGACTGGTCTGCAGTGATCACATGTTCTCTCCCTCTCTCTCTCTCTTCTTTACGTTCCTTTTCTTCCTCTCTTGCAACACTCATCCTCTCCCTCCTACTCTCTCTCTCTCTCTCTGGGTCACAGGCTTTGCTGGCATGTTGGATTGTTTTAAAAACTTTTTTTCTCTTTGAGAGGACATGAAAAGGGAGAGTGAGTGTGCTGCAGCAGCGTTAGACAACATGTGCAGCCCTCGGTCTTCTCAGGCTGACTCTTCCCCCTCTCCTCCATAATCTTTCCCTTCTTTTATCTCCTCTCATCCTGTGCTTAAGGACGCCGTTGTCTCCTCCGGCGACATGTATTCTCTGGATGATTTCGGGTAAGGCGTCGCTCTTCCTCATCACCCCTCTTCTTGACTCTTTCTGGAGTCATGTGAGTAAAACCATGATTGGTTATGGAATGTGAGCAAAAGATCTCAAGTGTTTTTTTTAAGGCTGGCTCAACTTTCACACCAAATAATCTGTTTTCTCATTGAATAAGTACTTATAAGGTACTTTTTCAGCTAGAAAACCTGGATTCGGCTTGTTTTTGTGTGTTTTGTCCCTGATTTTCCAGCTTTACAGGCTTGAGCTAGATAGAAACTGAGAGGGGGGGAAAATCTCCCTTTTGGAGTTTTTTCCTCGTGTCTACTTCTTTCCAGCTCTCCGCTTGTGTTTATAAAAGGTTTTGCTTTGATTGGATCACTCGAGATATTTTTTTTTCCTGCAAGTCAGTAGCTTTTGCTCACTCAAGGCAGCAATCTGACTCATTGCATTGTGTGTGTAAGAACAGAACAAAAAGGGATAGAGAGCGCTAATCTAGGATGGCTGAATGAGCCAGATGATGTTTAGACAGAGTTCAGTGCATGGTATGGTTTTGGCAGATTACAACGGGTCGTGGTGATTTGTTTCAGCTCAGATGCAGATGTGGAGCAGAGTGAGATGGAAAGGATAACACCGAAGGGTTCAAATTTGACCTCATGGACTCAGTTAATCTGCTGCAAAGGGCAGAACATCACACTGAAAACCTCAGAGCGTGGTCATAAATCATCTTTCAGATTATAATTTTACACAATTAAAACAGGGGAATCAATCCGTTTCAGACGATCGTAAGAATAATAATGAAATAGTCTTTAAGGTGTTTTTCCATGAGAGTGGAAGAGTCGGTTCCCTTTAAGGATCAGGATTAGTGACTGCAACTCTGATGAAGTTGGACTGACGAGGAAGAGGAGGAGTTGTGGGTGGAGTAACTGTAGCAAGAGGCTGCTGTCCATAACGTACAGCCTGATCCCTTTTATTTAAAGAGCTATGTGATAAAGCATTGATGTCGGAGAGTCATTTGTGCTGATTTGACTTTGTTTTGGTGTTTCTTGAAATCGATGCAGTTACTTAGCTTTAATTCTAACATTTACTCATTTCAATTAAATATTCTAAGAAAGGGTATGTTGCTTTGTTCTGATTAGACAACCAATTTTTTTTTTACGTTTTATTTTGAATACATTTTGTCACACTGAGTTTGACATGCATGCAGAACCTCAAACATTGTCTTCTAGACAGGTTTCCTGCATTAGCTGCTGAAAAGAAAACCCTTAGGTCTAAAAAAGCCAGACAGATACGTCACACACTCAAACTAACATTCATGGACTCGCCCATCTTGGCTCTGCGATGGGGAATGCTGTTGTTGCTGAGGACGTCTTGGCTAGTAGAAGCTAAACATTAGAATTAGCAACTCCACAATATCAAGTTTCAATCAATCAATCTGGCAGAACTCCTCCAGGCTTGAATTATTTGTGGAGATAAAGCATCAATGTGAAAGAGCAAACAGAGGCAGCAGAAGAGTCACATTGCTGTTATCCAATTAGAGGTGAGATGTCCAAATATCAGGAATATTAAAGGCTCACTATGCAACTTTATCATATTTTAAAATAATTTCCCTGTGCCAGTATGTGCTAAATGACCCTTTACTGAGTTAATGAATAGTCCCTGAGACCCCCCTGGCTGGTTTGTGACACTCCATAAACTATAATGGATTATGTTTGAAGCAGTGACGTTCCGTTGATGTTCCGCGCCGCTGAGGTTTCCAGTGTGCTGTAGGAGTTAGTGATGAACCGCTCCTGTAGAAGCTAATGAAGGCTGAGAAGACATTTCAGCAGTTAGATTAAGATGTTAAAAAAAAAACGCAGAGTTAAGAGATAAGTTTCACTTTCGGTTTTATGAGAGTGAATTAATAACGGACTCTAGGGGGTGCTAAAAGCAAGCTAAAACTACTAAACGTGCCCTTAACAAGTAAGATCCACCCCATGGGCTAATTTCTACTTTCTACCAGAGAATTTTTTCCACAGAAACGACTCCCAAGGCAATCATTTATAACAAAGACCACAGCAAATGTATTGAAAAAATGTGTAAATGAGAACTTTAAATAAAATAAAAAGACTCACTTATCTTCCTTCACTTTTGATTACGTAATACTGGTTTCCTCAATTGTATTAAAACGTTTTATTTTAGCTAAATAAAAAGGCTGTTTTACCTCATTTAAACCTTTTAGAATGAATGGAAAAGTGACCTTTCACACTGTTAAAGAGGCATTTGGCATGTTTGACCCTTTTTTAATAATGATTATTTAGATTCACACAGCAAATGATGGCAAATATGTCATTCTAGCTAAGAATACTTTATTTATTTAATTTTAGTAATAACAAATCGGCTGATGTCAGGTCATAGTAAAATATTTTAACCACCACAGCTTTGAATTACGAGCCAAAGGTTACAGTAGATAAACTGTAGGAAATGGAATGTGGCCAGAGATTCTTTAAAGAGCAAGTCACCCCAATTCAACTTTTTTTTCTGATAAACTATATAAATGCGTGTCTAATCATGCTGCAGACACGTGTAGTCAATAGTTAAGCATTTTTGTTAAAATTTTAATTTTCTGCCTAAAATTGTCAGTGTTGTGCCGTTGTAAGGTAAAAACTCTGCACTTCATTTGAATTTAAATCTGCCATCACTATTGGCCCTAGGACGTTAGCTGGTACCATATGATGTCACAATATCGTTGTGAGCCTGTGTGTGTGTATTTTTTAGCAGCTCTGCCCTCTCGGTCTGCTAGGCAACAGCATTTGTTGCGTTTTTCAAACAGGAAGTGGGAGCGGAGTAATACTCTGGTAGGGGGTGACTTGCTCTTTAAACTACATTGTCAAGCAGCTGAGACACAAACAGGGACACTCCCATTTTAGTGAGGCTGTAATCAAACACAACTGAAGCTGCAGCAGAGTGAGACCATCGATGTAAACCTGTCAAAGGGTTGCAGCCTGGAAATGTTTTCCAAAAATATTACTGTTCTTGAATTGCAGCCTTGAATTTAGTCTCCACTTGATAGGTTCTAGTCTTACACCCATGTCTGTCTGTGATGTCATCAGAACTTAACGTTGATGCGATCGTTTTTTCTTACATCAAAGATAAAATCAGAGCAATTCACCAGGGAGTTTCCAAAATGTTTCCAAACATTTGCGAGGGTCTCGGATCGCAGGAATGTCCGAAACATCTAAAATCTGGAACCTGTCTCAAACTCGTGGATCAGAAAGTGTGAGACTTGTTGGGGAGAGCTTGCAAAGCTGAAAACCAGAGAAAATTTCTGTGAAAACCTGCTCCGTGAATGAATAATCAGCTGAAATTTTAATGGAAACATATAATGACTTTTTTTTTGTTATAGTACGGTTGATACAAAACATGTTCATGAACCGGGAAAGGTTTAGGATTAGAGCCCTGCACGGGCCAAAAATCTGAGCCCGTGTCCGGCCCAGCCCGAGGGGGGGTGGAGCCCCAGCCCAACCCGGGCCGAAAAGGTTTTCAGGATTCTCTGGCCCGACCCGAGCCTGACTTTTTTTTTTAACCAACTAAATGAAAACAAAGTGCGTCAATCCTGACCAATGTGTTAAAAGACGTGCAGGGTCCGATCAATTTGTTTTTCCCTTGTTTACCGTCACGGAGATAACGGCGCACTGGCTCTGGTGTTAATCAAGTTAAATTTTATCTCTTTCCAACAATTTTCACAAGAAAACAAAACAGTCAAAAGCAGGGCTTGTGTTGTGTTGACCGGATAGTTCCCGTATTTGACGGTTTATTTTGACAGAGAAAGAATAGAAAGAATTACCCCGACGCAAGCAGACGAACTGACATTTTATTCATTACGCACATCGCAGATGTAGCTAAATCACCCAAGAAAAGTTTCCCATCTGAACATCTGAGCTGCTCAGCGCAGCTCGCTGTCAGCGCATATGTGCACAGTGAGCTGAAGTTGTGGAGATTGGCTTGGGGCGCGTTGCAGAACCAGAGCGCATGCGGGAAGATTCCTCCCACTCAAGCGAGTGGTTTCCAAACCCTGTCGCTCAGAGAGACTAGTCACTTAGAAAATGTTCCCTGATTATGAAACTTTGGCTGAATAGTGCTTGTTCCTGTCTCCATTGTGGCGACACATCCAGGAGCCGTCTGAGGAGAATCCCAGAATCTCATATCCTCTTCAGCTCAGAAAGCGCCTATGATTACGCACAAGCGTGACCCGTCAACCCGGTCTCACAGTAAGACTGGGTTGGGCCTGTTCAGGTTTACGCAGACAATCTTTACATAGAATTGACTTACAGATATAAAATTAATTCAGTAAAATATAAAGCATTTTATTTAAATATCCATTCATTATTTTACAAGCACAGAGAGCCGTATCAGATGGATGGAAGAGCCGTGGGTTGTGACATGTTTTCTCCAGGACCAGAGAGGACACAAACTCAATACATCTCTTTTATTGTGAGGTAATAATTTCTCCGAGTTTTGCGGTTGCGGGCGGGAGTAGACATGCACGCTACGGATGCGGGCGGGAGTGTAACACACACGTTGCAGTTGCGGGCGGTAATGGTCAGAAATTCAGCAGGAGCGGGATGAAGAAAACAGTCCCGCGCAGGGCTCTACTGCTGCATTTGTGTTTCAATTTTTTTAATAAATTCGATTAAAAATAAAGGCGCCCGGCCCGTGTCAGAGGTAATTACACAGTCGTTGGCCCGAAGCCCAGCCCGAGGGCCGTCGGGCCGTGCCGACCCGAGGGCCTAGGGATTCAGTGCAGGGCTCTATTTAGGATTGAAGACGTTCTGGGGCTCAGCCCAGAGGAGTGATGGATTTTTTTTAGCACATCCAAGAAATTGGATCTTTCTTTTTACTATGCAGAATCTTGACTTTGACATTCTGACCACCTTAAAGCAGAAAAACACTGGATTACACTTGTGATTTAATCTGATATAATAATGTCATCGTTGACAACTATGAACTATTCTGTAGAACAATTTAAACTGACTCAAGCTCATATTCTCAACAGGAAAAATCATAACATTTAAATATTTTCTAAGCGCTGAACAAACACAGCTGAGAGGTGCATCGTTACTGTGGGTGTTTCCTTTTTCGACACTTATTACCAGTGGGTGCGCAAGTGTTTTTGATCAAAGATCAAAAACCTTGAAAAGGCAGTCATTTTAGAATGTTATGCAAACATAATTATGGTTTTGTGTGTATTTGCATGTAAGTGAAAACTTCACACATTGAGTTAAATGCACATTGAAACAATGTTTGTGGGTTTGAAACTTTGACCCATTAAAATGACTCCTGGTGACATCGAGGTGGTTAAGCTGCTGGTAACATGAAAACTCCTTGTCACACACACGTTACTGCTGCTGTCGTGTGTGGATGTGTTGGTGGCGTTTCAACTCAGATAGATAACCAAAGTTCTTGTCACAGCAGTGGAGCTTCTTTGCTTTCTTGCTAGGTCCATCCAACGGTCTGACACTCAGTTTCTCTTCCATTTTCTCATCTTCTTTGCTGGTCAGGTTGTTTAAAGAAAAAGAAAACAAAAAACTATGAATCCAATTATTTCCAGAAATATCCTCTCACACACATGTTTACATTTGGGCCACTCCTCCGCTCAGGCTGCTATACGCTTAGAAGATCAGAAATCCAGGAAGGGCTTGGAGTAAAGCTGCTACTCCTCCAGCAGCAGCTCTCTCGTGCACATGAGAGGTGGTTTCAAGCTGTTTTAGCACATCTATGCAACGTAAACATGGTCACGAACACCCCCCCCCCCCCCCCCCCCCCAGGCATCTTCTGCCAGAACAGGATACCTGCAAGGTAACAAGAGAAGGCTAAACACCAGTCGTCATTTCCTGGGTCTGGTTTGTCTTAAAGTTGAAGTGCTAGCGGCCAGCTGTTTCTCCTCTGATATTACTGAGTCGAGAACGTTGCTAAATACGCAAGTGCATAAGTTTAGCGAGATCAACAACCGGATGATTCAATGGTTGCGTTTGGTCCGACCATTTTAAAGGCGGAGATGTTTAGACAAATGCAAATTATTTTCTTTTTTTATCCTCACAAATTATGTATAGCTATACTATGTTAGAACTTTGATGAAAAACATCACAATTTGCTATAACAGCTTTATATCTAAATTCCGTGTTTGTGACATCACAAACGGAGACTTTTTAAAACTGCTTGTTTTAGATACATAATTCTTAACCCTCTCAGGCGTAAAATGTCATGACTTGCGGGAGGCGTCTAACCCAAGGCACGCAGAATCAACACGACAACTCGGGGTAAGTAAAAAATAAAGTCTTTTATTATGAAAACGGGAACTAAAGATGCACTAGTAAGTCCGGTGAGTAGGGTGCCGTAAGGCGTTAGTCCAGAGTTCAAGTTCCGCAAACAGCGGGGAAGGTGGCGAGCCGAGGTGAGTAAGGATGGGGGTCCAGTTGAGTGAGGTGGGTGAGGAAGCGGAAAGAGGAAGGGCAGGAGCCATGGAGGAGGATGGGACGAAGTCCTGAAGATCCGGGGTTCTAGCGGCGAAGGTAATGGACATGGTAGCGGGTTCCTAAACAGGGCAAAGCAGACAGGGGTTCAGAGACGAATCCAAAGTCATAATCCAAAACAATCCAAGGTCAGAGATCCAAATAATCCAATCACGAATACACAAGCGAGCAAACAGGCGAATACGAGTGGCAGGGGCTAACCAAAATTGTAGCAATCATCCGGCGTCGAGTGGTGTCTCCATCCTCCCTTTATACCAGAGCCTCTGATTGTGAATCCAACTCAGCTGGTGTCCCCTCCGCTCCTCACCTGTGGAAAAGAACCTCATAGATGGTTTATTGAGGAGGAGCACTCACCTCGGCTCGTGAATCATGACACAAAATAAATTTTGATAAAAGGACGAACAACCAAGTCCTTCAGGGAGACTTCTGAGTGAAAAAATGCTCATGAAATACATATGTGGAGTAACCAGGTAGGTAGGTTTTAACGTTGCAAATCTGCAACGCCTGCCTCCAGAGGGTTAAACAAACTAATGTTTTTTTCATGTTTGTTGTGTTAATAGAGGCAGTAGAGACTCACAACACAAAAAGATGCGAAAGGGGACTTTTGCATAATACGTCCACTGTAAAAACACATTCATTAATGAAAGTAAAAACTACAGAATGAACTGATATTTAGATGGTTTACGTGAGACAAAATAATAGGAATTCCCATAAAAATGTACAGCAAAAGACTGACGGAAAACTGTCGACTAAATTGTGCCAAGAGAATTTGCACGACTGTTTAGAAAATGTAATAGTTGACTTAAAAAAAATCCCACAACTCAGTCAAATATACCAAATGTCTCTTGCTATTCGCCGACTGTTGGGTCAGAACTCTAATATTTAACCAGGAATTCCCTTCTCGGGTGCTTAGGGCATCCCGATCAAAAGCAGTTTATTACAGACTGGGCCACTGGTTGTTCAATATGGGGTCACAACAACAGATTAGTCTGGAGGTGGGGGGTGATGCCAACAAAACCCTTCAACCCACTCCCCACCCCACCCCCAAACACACACACACAAAGTGTACCACGTGTGGATTGTGAGGAGGTGGGGCTTTGAGGGTTATGAGGTAATCTCCCTTGGGTTGACATAATGACAATAGCTCTGAGGTTCAGTGACACACGCACGCGCACACACACACACACACACACACACACACACACACACACACAAACTCATCTGTGATGCAGACCAACAACTGGCCAGTCAATGACTTCATCTCTGCCCGTCTGTCACTCATCTCTTTGTTGCTGAAAGGATGGATTATTGGTCTTGTTGTGGACGCAGAAGAATTTGGAATTATGGGATGTTTTTAGGCTCTTTTCCTCTTTATTTGATTCTAAATTATTTTCTTTTTTAATCACTCAGCAATTGATTGTAATTTGTTAGTTCACTTATCGGTTTAAGTCCAACAACCTGCTTTAGAGGGAGTTTTTGCACGCCGATTTACCAAAATGGATGCGCATCGGGTCCAGGTCATGCGCTACTGCTTTCCTCAGAGTGTCAGTGACTCAGGATTGTTTTACAGCCACATCGCTGCCAGGTTTGTGCTGATTCTTCTGACTGTGAAGGAGCTCCATGAGTAAATGTCACCGCTGAGTGAAGTAAAATATCGAGCAAAGCGAAAAATCAAGTTGTGGATTTTTTATCTGTTTGATCAGCGAGGTTTGATTTTTGGAGAGCTAAGAAATCGTTGGTATTCTGGGAGCACAGATGGACAAATCTTTCTGTATTTTAATCTGAGCTAAAATACTAATCTGTAATCTTTAATCTGCCCTCTACAAACTGCTGTATAGAAGCAGAAATGGGGTTATTTTAGGATTTAGTTACTGTTCGCATAAATAACACAAATAAGTGCTTGGTTCCTATCAGAAGTTTTAACTTCGATCTTTGTGAATTTTTAACATCATCCAATCGATTTCATCTTTTCAATGAAAGCCAGAGATGCAGCCCTTTGAGTGTCTTCCGCACCGAGCTCCTTCGTTATTCTGCACACTCCTTAGCTTCACATTGAGCATTTCCAAAGAGCGGGGCTCTTTAAGGCCCTCATGCATCTTTAATTCACACATGTATTAAACACAGTTCAGCTCCTGGCTGAAGAGACAGCCTTTCAGGCCACTGCCTCTTTTTTCCCTCTTCCATCTCTCTGTGCATCCGGCTGGCATAAAGCACGATGGAAAGTGGCTGCTGCTGTCCCACATGTGAATTTGCAGAATCAAAGAGTTGGACGCCTTTTTAATCATTGATTTGGGTGTTTTGTTTAATCATTAACTGGGACATTCAGACCCCATTAATGTGGTTTTCATTAATACCATTTAAAAGCATGGACATTGATCTGTGTGTCTTGGTTGTTTGGGGCTTAGCTGTGTGCCATTCTGCTGCTTTTCCTGTTACTTGTTTAGATTATAATGGTAACGCAGAGCTTGGATTAACTCGCTGGAAACACTCAGGACAACATGTGGCATGGATGCTGGGATCTGCTTATTCTTGTAGATTTAAAAGCCCTGAGCTGAAGTGTTTGCAGGAAGGAACCTTTGATGATGGACTTGCTCGTGATCAGAGTGGAAATCTCTGAAGTGTGGTGGTGACTGTCTGCAGGTGTCCGAGCTGTTTCTCTGTCCCCACACTCGACTGCTTACTGTAAACAACTAGAGACACACTTCTCTTCTCATAGTGTAAAGCTGCGGTCAGGCATATGATCCATGGTGGGTACTATACACAGATGCTCACCTTTTTATGCTTTTAAAGATAGATTCTTAAAATTTTAATACCCTGACCTTGTGTTCACATCTTTTAGGGTATAAATGATCAATGAGGACAAGCATGTGGAGAATCCAATGTTATAAGCACGAGTCCATACTCTTTAGATGGAGTAAACCTCAGTTTTAGCTATTATATATTTTTAAATGTCTCTTTTTAGTTAAATTGTTTATATTCTGGTCATCAGTTCAACAATTTTTCTTAAAGGAATGCCTGATTTTAACTTAAAGAGATACTATGCAAATTTTTAATATTTCAAAATCCTTTTCATGAGCCAGTGTGCACTAAAATGACCCTTTAAAGCAGGGCTATTCAATTCCAGGCCTCGAGTGCAGGTATCCAGCACGTTTTAGTGGTTTCTCTAGTCCAACTCACCTGATTCAGTGGTTGAATCACCTGTGCAGCAGCTCATCAGGCTCTGCGGAAGCCTGTTAATCTCCTTCTTATTGAAACCAGGTGTGTTGAAGCCAGGTTAAAACCAAAATGTGCTGGATACCGGCCCTCAAGGCCAGGAATTGAATAGACCTGCTTTACAGAGTTAATGAAATGTAACTCGGAACACTGCATTTGCAACTTCAGAGTGGCAGACCGACACCTGAGGGCACTGCAGTCTGCTTCCAGCATGTTTCCTGCATGTTATTGATGTTGAACTCAGCTGATTTGTTTTATTTAGTGATAAATCACTCCTGTCGAAACTAATGAAGACTAAGGAGACATTTCAGCTGTTAGATTAAGGTGTTAAACGCACAGCAAGGAGATAAGCTTCACTTTTGCTTTGACCACAAATAATTAATAATGGACACTAGGGAGTGCTAAAAGCAAGCAATACTACTTAGTATCCCTTTGAAGGTAATTTTTTAGCAAGTAAATAAGACGTTTGTATGTTTGATCTAAACAAATAAACTTCCAACTAAACCTCACTAAAAACTGAACCGCCAGTCATCTGGGCCAAAGCAACCAAACAGAATAATATTTGCATCCAAGCTGAATCCTCTTCCTATCTAGATATCTCATCAAAAAGACTACATTTTACTTACTACTGGTGATAATTATGATTTAACCACAGAACTTCATGTAGAATAATCTTGCATCAACTTTTATGAGATTTTTGTCGACAGGAGCTGCTTACAAGTGACAATGTGTAGTTTTTACCACTAATCTGTGGAAATATCCATCAGAATGTTGTTGTCAATTAATTAAAAGATGCCCAGTTGCTGAAAAATATTGGCAGTTTCATAACATATAACTATAAAAATCTGTTCTAAAATACATGGGAGCGAGTCTCCGGGCGACGCCATTTTGGATGCCGTATTTCCTTCTACGGAAGCCCGTGAGGACAAAACACATTTACTGATTTGCAACAAATGGTTACAAAAGTTTCACCAACAATAAACGCTTTGTTTTACACATTTACCTCTTCACTCATTGCTAGTGATGAAAGTGATTGGGATGTTCTTGTCATCTTGCTGGAGGTTGCACTCCCAGGAATTTTTTACCCTAATGGCCATCTGTTGGTAAAGTCTACTTGAACACAATAATAATGCTTGCTTGCATTGATTTAGGTATGTACTGCTCCCATCACCAGGGAAAATACACACTGTCACTTTAAGATGGCTGCCATACACTTTGATTTTAGCTGCTTCTAAACTAGCTGTTAGCTTATCAGTCCTAATAGATTTCGGGTGTTTCTCAATGTCAAGGCGCCTTGCCTTGCGAGGCAATGTCTTGCAAGGCCAGGCGCCTTGCTTACGAGGACACTGTCCTTCCTTGGTCAAAGAAAACGGTTAAGTGGAACAGACTTGCATCACGTGACCGTGGCTTCCACGGCGGTCACGTAACGTCACGTTACACGGGAGATAACGTTATATTTTATATGTATTAGTTTCAATATAAATATATAACGAGCCTTTTACTTTTTAAATTGTGTATATGTTTATTAAATAAAAAATATAAGCAAGCTACTACCCGCTAGCCACCGAAGCTGCAACTATTAAGCAACTAACCAACAATAGATAACTTCTTTGGATCTAAAAAAAAAACATTTTAAATTAGCTGACTTACTTTTAAACTTGAAAATTGTACCCGAAGTAGCTGCCGGCTTCTGATCCACCATCTTTTTCAAAATACTGCGGCGTATTGTGGGTAAATTTTGACCAAGGCTAGGCTACAAGCCACCTCCCGTGTATCCTTGCCCCGCTAGCTAAACGGCTAACAAACGGAGAACACATGCCTCAGTAGAACGTGAACATTGGAACCGATTGGAACACATCTTGGCAGCTCCCGATGACGTATCTCCTAGGCAAGTGGGGCGGGGCCAAAACATCAAGGCAAGGTTCCTTGGCATTGAGAAACACCCTTCATCTCTGTTTTTTTTCAGTATCTATTTATAATGTACTCACTGTAAAAAATTATCTAAACTTACTGATGACTAAATCATTCAATAAACACATAATTATGGCAGAAAAATGACACTGCACACGTTTGAAGGATCTTGTGAAACTTTGTTGGGAGGCTGGTGCTAGCTGAAGTTGTAGCTGGGTGTGATATACCTTGAACTGGGTGAGTGAGCGTTGTCTGAATCACCATTTATAGCAAGATGACTGGCTGGTCTCAGAAGAGCAGATGACTATTTTTTCCTGCTGAAGAGTAGAGGTCGCTTTTCCTGCTAAAGTTATTTTCTACATCTGACATCACCACGTAAGGAAGCATGAAAGCAATGCAGAAAGTCCTTCATCCTCTTTGAATGAATATTAAATATTAGACACTAGTTTACAGCGTGTCAAGCATCATACAACCCTTTGCAGTTTAGCGTGTTTCTTTTGTAACACTCTAACATACTCTGTAGCAGATGACCTGGCTTCACTCTACTCCTCAGTAATAAAGTTGGCTTGTGCTGTTTTTAGTTCCCGGGGCCCCCTTTCCCTCCCGGTGCCTGTGAGCAGTACTTTCCCCCATGAAGCAGATTAGAGGTCTAGTACAAGACTTAAGTCCTGGTTAATTTGGGTTTAAAACTGCAGTGAGGTAATGATCCACCCGCCTTGGCTCCGTCTCTAATCCAACCTGTCAGTCAGGCCTCTTCCATGTGTCAGCCCAAGCCCCACACCCACTTGGACCCTCTGCTGTAAATAAATAGATTCACCTCCGCCCAAAAAACACAAGAGGTGGAGGCTTTGCCACTGAATTCCCAGCGAATCCTCGAAGTTACAATCCTCGTGGTGAACACAGAAATTACAGACCGCTAACTAGATCCATACGTCCTTACACATCTGATCTGTGAATACATTTGTGTTGTTTTTAGGTGTTTCTATTTTATGAAAGCTTTTATCTGTGTTTAATGTGTATGTATGTGTATTTTGAATGGCTTTTAGGTTTAACTCTGTGCAGTGCTTTGGTCAGCTGACATGCTGTTTTTAAATGCGCTATATAAATAAAAATTGGATTGGATTGGATTGTGTGAGCTAGGCTTTATTGTCTTTTGACCCTGCTTATGCTGCTGTGTTTCACTGCTTATTTACAAAACATTCCCCTGGATTTAAATCCTCCTTCACGCTGACTTTATGTCTCTATTAGCTGCAGCAGCAACCAGGGATGCATAAAACTGTGTAATTATCCCCGCTGCCTCTCAGCTGGATTCTGTTGCACTGGAGGATTGTGTTTAAGGCTACTTAATTAGCTTGAAATTAAACTTAATAACTGAACGAAATCATCTGTGTGGCCCTTGACAGTTGATAAAATTATTTAGTCTGATTTATTATGGAATGACGGCCGTAAGGTGGTTTAGATTGTATCGATTCTCTTTTCACTAATCAGATCAGCCTGGTCCTACGTGGACCCAAAAAACCCCAAATTACTTACTGGTTTTAACACACTTGCAGGCAAAGTGTTTCATGAGTCTCCCACATCATTATGGAGGACTTCAGTCCAACTTTGCTTTGCAGAATTGTTTTAATTCGGCCACATTTGAGGCTTTTCCTACATCAACAGCCTGTTTAAGGTCAAAGGTCAGATAATGTCCTTCAGGATTCTCTGCTAGAGAGACGAAATCATGGTTCCATTAATTACAGCATGTCATCCAGGTCTTGAAGCTGCAAAGCAGCCCCACACCATCACACTTCCACCACCGTGTTTGTTTGTATGAAGATCTTTTTAATTCAAAACCAGATGTAACGGGACACAGAAAGTTCCATCTTTCCACAGAAAATTACCCTAAAGGTCATGGGGTTCATCAAGATGGGTTTTTAGTGAGAGACAGGCATTGGAGTTCATTTTCGTCAGAAGAGGTGTTCTCCTATCAAGACCATTTATCCTCCATCTCTTTTTTTATTTGTTATTGACCCCTGACCTTAGCCTGAACTAAGATGTTATTTGGGTCATTGTGTTCTTGAATTTCTTTTGTGTATGCAATGATGTGTTACTCTTTTAGATCTTTTAGCCTATCTTATGGTGTTGGACTGGTTCTAATGAAACTAAATTCAGTTAATTCATGATTAGAAATTGGTCATCGATGTGTATAGTCTGGGTGGTTTGGATATCACATTTTCCTTAATAAATTAAAGGAATGCTTTGCTATTTTTTATATTTTTTTAATATTTTCCTTGAGCTTGTATGTGCTAAAATGACCCTTTACAAGGTTATTTAAAAGTTACTCAGACGCCGCTCCTGTCGCCAGAATACCGCACTTGAAACTTCAGAGTATCAGGCCAGTCCCTGTTAGTCAATAGTAAAGTGGAGCTGACATGCCAGCGCTGGAGTTTTCTGCATGTTTTAGATCATGAACACAGCTGATTTGTTTGATTTAGTGATGAACAGCTCCTCTAGAAACTAATGAAGGCTGAGGAGACATTTCAGCAGTTAGAATAAGGTTTTAAAAAGATGGGGATGAGCTCTTGCTTTTACAACAGTGATATAACTCTAGGGGGTGCTAAAAGCAAGCTGAAACTATTACAGTAAGTGTGCCTTTAGATCATAATTTGAAAAATGATTTTGTCTTTTTATGAGAATATTTTTATGTGAAAGGAGACATATTATGCAAAATGCGTGTTTTGCATCCTTTTGTGCTGCCATGTGGGTCTGTACTGCCCTTTTAAATACTCCCAACAGGGGAAAAAACTTCCATTTTCTGTCAGTGTTTGGTTTTAGGATTTGTGTCTAAAGTTCAGGCTTAAGTCTCATTACTCATAATCACACGCTGGTGAAATTACATCCCCACATTTGACCCTTCCCTGTGGGGAGGGGTGAGCTGTGGCTGTGCTCAGGAACTATTTGGTGGTTCAACCCCCAATCCAACACCTTCAAGCTGAAGCAGGGAGTCATGCGGTCCCATTTTGAAAGTCTTTGGTATGACCCTACCAGGATTTGAACCCCAATCTCCCAGTCCCGGGGCAGACACTCATACCACTAGGCCACTGAGAAGATTAATGACCTATATAAGCTGTTTGAAACAGTGACAGTGTTTGATGTCACAAATGGGGAAATTAGAAAACAACGACTTTTCATGTGCAAGAGAGAGGGCAGCAGCTCTACATCAAGCCCCTCATAGATATTGGAGCTTCTCAGCTTATAGTAGCCAGAACCTAAATGGGTGGGCGTGGCCAGTTTCAGGTTGCTTTGTTAAAGGGCCAGAGCCCTGAAATGCCATATTCTGGAAGGTATTGAAAATGCCAAGAATAAAGCTGCTAAAATGACTTTATGTGAGAGAGATTTCCTGCGAAGAACTTCATAAATTCATATCGACTGTAGAACAACTATAACTATTTTATTTTTGTAATAAAAGTCATAGTATACCCCCTTTCAGATGTTTGTTGTTCTTACAAAAATCAAAATCAGTCTTTCGTCGTCGTCGTCTTCCTCCGCTTATCCGGATCTGGGTCGCAGGGTCAGCATCCCAACTAGGGAGCTCCAGACCGTCCTCTCCCCGGCCACCTCCACCAGCTCCTCCGGCAGGACCCCAAGGTGTTCCCGGACCAGATTGGAGATGTAACCTCTCCAACGTGTCCTGGGTCGACCCGGGGGCCTCCTGCCGGCAGGACATGCCCGAAACACCTCCTCAGTGAGGCGTCCAGGAGGCACCCTGACCAGATGCCCAAACCACCTCAACTGACTCCTTTCGATCCGGAGGAGCAGCAGTCCTCCCGAATGTCCGAGCTCCTCACCCTATCTCTAAGGCTGAGCCCGGCCACCCTACGGAGGAAACTCGTTTCGGCTGCTTGTATCCGCGATCTCGTTCTTTCAGTCATTACCCAAAGCTCATGACCATAGGTGAGGATTGGGACGTAGATCAACCGGTAAATCGAGAGCCTGGCTTTCTGGCTCAGCTCCCTCTTCACCACGACAGATCGGATCAGCTTCCGCATCACTGCAGACGCTGAACCAATCCGCCTGTCGATCTCCCGATCCCTCCTACCCTCACTCGTGAACAAGACCCCAAGATACTTAAGTTCCTCCACTTGAGGTAGGACCTCTCTCCCGACCCGGAGTTGGCAAGCCACCCTTTTCTGGTCGAGAACCATGGTCTCAGATTTGGAGGTGCTGATCCTCATCCCAGCCGCTTCACACTCGGCCGCGAACCTACCCAGCAAGAGCTGAAGGTCAGAGCTGGATGAAGCTAGGAGGACCACATCATCCGCAAAAAAGCAGAGACGAGATTCTCCTGCCACCAAACTCGACACACTCCACACCACGGCTGCGCCTAGAAATTCTGTCCATAAAGGTAATGAACAGAACTGGTGACAAAGGGCAGCCCTGGCGGAGTCCAACCCTAAATCAGTCTTTCATGGACTAAATACATTTTTACAGCACTCACACATTTGGGTTCAAAATTAGATTTTGTATATTTTCCTGAACTTCTCGACTAGAGCCTAACATATTTTCTACACTTTGTTTGTTTCTTTATATCTTTGCTGTGAAAATTGTTGCATTTTTCTCATTTTAAGCACATTGCCTCAATTCAACACAGAATTTCCTGGGAATTTCTTCAATAAATAGAAGTATCAGACTGCACTGCCTTATTTTTGTCACACTGCCTGGGTTGTTGGTGTACTAAATACACACAAATGCACACGGGGATTAGTGTGTTTCATAATTCAGCCTCTAACATTGCACAAGGAATTTTAGAGCTGCAACAATTGGATTTAAAGCATGTGTCAGGGCAAAACGATCAGTAAAATTAGAAATTAAATCCCGTTCTTCAGAATTAGTACCAGTTTATGAAGCCAAAGGTGCAGTTATGCGTGTATTGAATCACATCTGAGTTTGTTTAGTGTGCCACTTTGGGTGAATGTTATTTATTGGGAGTCTGACTCACAAAGAGGAGTTTCATGTGGAAGCACGTTGTTTATGCTAAGCAATTGCATCCGATTCTGCTGAATTCCAGTTTAATTACCTTCATTGCATTTCTGCTTTCATAAAAAAGGATAATTCCCCAAAAATCCATTTTTATTCCTGCAGCCTAATTATGAGGGGAAATAACAAACTTTAAGGATTCTTTGTTCAGTTTTTTACTGAACAAGCTGGATAACAGAGACGGCTGCAGCTCACTGATGTCACTCACTGATGCTCACTAACCCTAACCCACCAACAATAAACTCCCACATCTGCAGAAGCCCTAGAGAGGACACCTCGCTGCAACCGTCTCCTCTAGTTCCTGCTGGAAACTCTTCAAAAGCAGAACAACCAGGGATTGAATCTGGGGCAGCAGTAGCTCAGGTGGTAGAGCGGATTGCCTCTCAATCTGAGGGTCATGGGTTTGATTCCAGCTCCCGCCAGGGGTATCCTGCTGTTGCGTCCTTGGGCAAGACACTTCACCCAACTTGCCTGTGTTAGTGGTGGTCAGAGGGGCCGACGGCGCCAAATGGAAGCCTCGCCTCTGTCAGACCTCCCCAGGGGGGCTGTGACTACAAGCAGCTTACCATCACTAGCAGTGTGTGAATGTGAGAGTGTGTGAAAGCGTCTTTGGGTGTCTAGAAAAGTGCTATGTAAGTTCAATGCATTATTATTATTATTATTATTATTATAAAGCTGCTCCACATCGACATAAACTGAGTTTCCTTTTGTGTGCTTGATCTTAAGAGCTCAGTCCACTTGAGGCGCTGAGATTTCTGCTAATGGACTGATCTGTTCTGGGAGGAGCAGCTCGGACACACTGACTGTGTATGTAAGGGATTTGTGTTGCAGGAGGATGGGATGGAGGAGGCACATATGTCCAACCATGTGTGCAGAGAAGTGCTTTACTTAATTCAAAAGCCTGGGAATGTGGCCTCCTTTTCAGTTCTCGCTTTGAGGCTTATTTGACATGAGGAAGTGCTCAGAGCGGCAGAAGCCTTCATATCCTCTATGCTCTTGTTTTTCTCTCGGTTATTTTCTCCTTTTTCCCTCCAAATATTCTCAGGTTGCATTTAGCTTAATTTAATTCAGCTTCCACCAAAAAGAATCTGCCTAGTCGGTAAAATATGAGATTATTCTTATAGATGGGCAACACATATGCTATACAACTCTCTTTATAAATGTAAATAAATATATATATATACATATATATATATATATATATATATATATATATATATATATATATATATATATATATACATATATATATATATATATGTATACACTCACCTAAAGGATTATTAGGAACACCATACTAATACGGTGTTTGACCCCCTTTTGCCTTCAGAACTTCCTTAATTCTATGTGGTACTGATTCAACAAGGTGCTGAAAGCAGTCTTTAGACATGTTGGCCCATATTGATAGGATAGCATCTTGCAGTTGATGGAGATTTGTGGGAAATGGTTCGAGCTTCATGACATGGTGCATTATCCTGCTGGAAGTAGCCATCAGAGGATGGGTACATGGTGGTCATGAAGGGGTGGACATGGTCAGAAACAATGCTTAGGTAGACCGTGGCATTTAAACCATGCCCAGTTGGCACTAAAGGGCCTAAAGAGTGCCAAGAAAATATCTCCCACACCATGACACCACCACCACCAGCCTGCACAGTGGTAGCAAGGCATGATGGATCCATGTTCTCATTGTGTTTACGCCAAATTCTGACTCTACCATTTGAATGTCTCAACAGAAACTGAGACTCATCAGATCAGGCAACATTTTTTCCAGTCTTCAACTGTCCCAACGTTGGTGAGCTCGTGCAAATTGTAGCCTCTTTTTCCTATTTGTAGTGGGGATGAGTGGTACCCGGTGGGGTCTTCTGCTGTTGTAGCCCATCCGCCTCAAGGTTGTGTGTTGTGGCATCACAAAAGCTTTGCTGCATTCCTCGGTTGTAACGACTGGTTATTTCAGTCAAAGTTGCTCTTCTATCAGCTTGAATCAGTCGGCCCATTCTCCTCTGACCTCTAGCACCAGCAAGGCATTTTCGCCCACAGGACTGCCGCATACTGGATGCTTTTCCCTTTTCACACCATTCTTTGTTAACCCTAGAAATGGTCGTGGGTGAAAATCTCAGGTACTGAGCAGATTGTGAAATACTCAGACCCGTCTGGCACCAACAGCCATGCCACTCTCAAAATAGCTTAAATAACCTTTCTTTCCCATTCTGACCTTCAGTTTGGAGTTCAGGAGATTGTCTTGACCAGGACCACACCCCTAAGTGCATTGAAGCAACTGCCTTGTGATTGGTTGATTAGATAATTGCATTACGGAGAAGTTGAACAGGTGTTCCTAATAATCCTTTAGGTGAGTGTATATATATATATACACTGTTTATTTCCTATCGGCAGCTAATGTAGAAAATAGGGTAGAAGACTATTCATCCAATTATTTTCTTCCGCTTATCAGGGGTCGGGTCACAGGGGCAGCAGCCTAAGCAGAGGCCCAGACTTCTCTCCCCCAGCCACTTGGGCCAGCTCCTCCGGGGGACTCCCCAGGCGTTTCCTGGCCAGTTGAAAGATAGCGTGTCCTGGGTCTTCCTTTAGGCCTCCTCCCGGTTGGACGGGCCCAGAAAACCTCACCAATGAGGCGTTCAGAAGGCATCCTAACCCAAGCCCGAGCCATTTCAGAGTGGCCGATCACGTACCATAAAAAAGTCAAAAATGGTTTCTGTTGGTCTTTAATTGTTCTTTTTGCACCTTTACCTGAATATTGATTCTAGCTTGGATATGCTGATCTAATCTATTCTAAAAGCAATCATAGCTAAGCGTCCATCATGCTGCTGCTGCATCCTTCTGGTTGATGTATTCGGATCTGAACCACCAACTTGTATCACTCTATCAAAAATGTATTTTCTTTTGTCTGCCTGTCATGTGAAGCACCATTCTGGTACCAAGTAGGAACTTTATCTCTACTTCTCAAAGAGAACCAAAACCTTTATCGTGGAGCTTGGGGGGCGTCCAGCCCTCTGGCCCAAACTTCTCCAGAAATAGGGCCTGTTTTTGTAAGGAGAGATGCATCCTCCTTCTTCTCCATTCTTTGTATTCCCAGTGAGACTCTGGTGGTCTGTCGGATCTCTGAAGTGGGGAGAAGTGTACTTTACGTGATTAGAGACTCTGTTAAACTCATTCAGAGAGGCAGGAAACATGACGTCTGGAGCCATCCCACATTGTTTTGGTTTTCCAGCAGGATCCTCTGCAGCTTGCAGACAGAAATGAAGAATACTTCCTACAAATACTTTGTTTACGTCCCATCTTTTACAGGAAATCTGTTTTTCAGAGGATGCCACTTTGCATCAGATGAAGTGTTTGTTTTGGTTTTGGAGTTCCTGTTCATCCCATTGGTGAGGAATATTTTCCAGCCTTCCCACTTGTGATATCCTCAGCTGGTCCACGACATTATTGTTTCTGATTAACTAAATGTCGTCAAACCAGCATTAAAGACTCACTGAAACATTATTAGAAAGAACGTAAGAGGGAAAAAACCTTACTAAACGTGATTGTGATGGTTCTGAAGTGTGTTTGTTATTTTCTGCATTAAGGTTTCCCACTGGGGAGGTCTCTCAGGTATCATGCTGTCCTCCTGCAGAGCTGCACGCAAAGGTTGTCAGAGAAGGGAGCAGATTTTTCACTTGTTGGCATTTTGGTTCTGCAGTTGCTTTCATAACTTTAGGCCAAAACAAACGCTGCAAAAAAGTTTATTTTTGCATGTATGTTAAGTTTTTCATGCAGCTGCACATCACCTAATGATTTACTGGTTTCTAAAGAATACACTGAACAAATTCGTAGCAAATTTCAGGAATTTTCCCTCTTTATGGGGACGCGTTTGCAGCTTGGTGGGAGTGCTTATCAGATGAACTGAACACTGATGGCTGTAAACAAAGTTATATGTGAGCTTTTGCTTAACGTGTGGCAAATATTTGAGATTTTTCTTTCTTTTTTAACAAGAAAATCAACTTTACTTACTTGGCAAAGGAATGTTTGATCAGTTTTAGCCCTCAACTTGGGGTTATCTGCAGGTGGGATTAGGGTCAGAGTTAACCCCATCTTTAAATAAGACCAATTGTATTTTGCTTTCAACAAACCTGAATAAAATTACGGGCTAATTTTAAACGTTTAGATCTGAAACATGCAAGATAGTGACCAGTATCGGACGACACTGGACTAAGAACTTCTTCTGAACAGTTTTTTTTTATTTAATTTATTTGTTTATTCTTTTTTTAACCAGGAAGGACCCATTGAGATTAAAAACCAATATTTCAGTGGAGTCCTGGCCAAAGTTTGGCTCCACTTTGCATAATTTTTTTTTCCATTGTGCAACAATGTGAAACTGTTAGACATAAAAATGATCTGATTAAAAGAGGAAAGCATCAAACTGTCAAAATATATAAGGGTAGAGTGGAACTAAAGCAACCTATAGTTAAAGCAAAAAACAGGAATGCATAGGTCGATTGTAATTAAAAATAAAATGTTTCACTTTTGAGCAGGAAATAAAATCTGATTGTTTCAGGTTTTTGCGGGTTGTGACGCTGAGATTCTGACACATCCTGGAAATGATCACAAGGAGATGCGGGGAATTATAAAACCTTGAACCCTTAGCCTTGATCCTCGGGCCTTTCCTTGGTGGTTTCTGGTGTAGGGCGGGATGCGTTGTCAGCAACAAAGGACAATATTCCCAGTACGGCATCTGGGAATTCTGCGTCTGATACACATTTCAGAGCCTTTACTATAAAATAAGAGCTCTTCAGTTGTTTTTGGGGTGCTGAGGTGTTAAAAGTAAAACCTTGAGAGGTATTGAACCATTTCCAGTCTCGTCTCGTGTTTAAAATGTTGGATTTATTCAGATTTTTTTTTTATCATTATTGATAAGAAAAACTCTAAAATGAGTGTTTTATATCACTGGTTCTCCAGCTGCTTTCTGATCAAACACTTGTGTTTTTAACACACAGTGCCATTGTCCCACACACCACACACACACCACTCTGTGCCGAGGCCTCCACACACTGCTTAATGCTGCTGCACCACAACACAAACTGGGATTTTCCAGGGTTTGGTCTGATTACAGATTTTAAAAATGGCAGCTCACCCTCAACTTTCTAATCATTACATGTGACTCTTAAAGGGACAGTCCGCCGTTGCGATTGTTTCGTTTAGATTTTTGTATCTCTGGTATGTTCGAAGCTGTGTGGGGAATTTAAAATGTCAGGGTTAAGCTGTAGGCCTCAGTATGACCCGACTTGACAGCTGAGTTTTATTGACACGCGTTCGCTCCAAAAGCAAGAATCTGAGCAAGCCTGAGTTTCATGTTTCTGCTTTGTGCCAACAGAAATAAAAGAAATGCTTTGAAATGGACAGAATTAATCTGGAGCCTTGTCTCCTCTTCCTCCCACCAGTGAACAGAGCATCTGCCAGGCGCGGGCCTCTGTCATGGTCTACGACGACGCCAGTAAGAAATGGGTGCCCATCAAGCCGGGCCAGCAGGGCTTCAGCCGCATTAACATCTACCACAACACTGCCAACAACACCTTCAGAGTGGTGGGCGTCAAGCTGCAGGACCAGCAGGTGGGAGGGAATCACTGGGATTAAACAGGAATTCTGGTGCTTTTCCTTGAGATTAGGAAAGTTTGAATTAAAAAAAACTTTATTTAAGGAGCTTCCAGTTATTTTAATTATGAAATCTTCACCCACATCATCAGAGAAACAACCTTTGTTCTCATCCTGATAGGTAGTGATCAACTACTCTATAGTGAAGGGCCTGAAGTACAACCAGGCCACCCCGACCTTCCACCAGTGGCGTGACGCTCGCCAGGTATATGGGCTGAACTTTGCCAGTAAGGAGGAGGCCACCACCTTCTCCAACGCCATGCTGTTTGCCCTCAATGTCCTCAGCTCGCCCGACAGTGGAGGTAAAGATCTGTCACCGCACAAGTCAGGTTTGTTTTTAGTAAGTACAAAATACAGGTAGATGATGGAGTCACTAAAAACAAGTGTTTTTGAAATAACTGCTGCTGAAGGGATTACTTTAAATATTTTTCTATTCATGTCAAATGCACATAATTTATAATCAGTAAAAAAGTTTAGTGACCTCTTTAACACATCAAAAAATGCTGATAGTTCATATTTTAACGACACTGCAGAGCTGAAACCTACTGGTGTCGTAAACTGAGCTCTACCGCCTCCTGCTGGTTGCTATTCTGCTCTGCTCTCCAACATAATCAGCAGCGATGTTTATTTTTTAACATGCAATATGATATTAATCAAGCAATTTTTGAATTTTAATTGTTATTTATCACGTTAGTTCTGGTGAATTAAATCATCTATAAAAGTAAAGCAGAGGGTCTGCACAAATGATTGTATTCATGTTTTATTATGTGATCGGTGTGTTGTGCATCTCTGGTTACAAGCTCCTTATATGTTTGGTGTGTGTGTGTGTGTGTGTGTGTGTGTGTGTGTGTGTGTGTGTGTGTGTGTGTGTGTGTGTGTGTGTGTGTGTGTGTGTGTGTGTGTGTGTGTGTGTGCGTGCATGTGTGAGAAAATATCCACGTTTAACTGCAGTGTCATTCCATCCCATCCTTGTGACCCTCTCTTCAGCTGCTAAAATATCCCTCATGGAGCCTGAATGTCGAAGCCCAACACGCTCCTGCAGGAACGTTTGTGGCATCTTATCACTTTCACATCTGCAGAGTTATTTCTTGTTGAGAGCAGAAACCAGTAGAGCGCGTTGTCAGTAGCTTGTTGGAATTAGGAACATTTCCTCATCATGCTGACTCTTGAGGTTCCTCCTGGTGACCTCAGACGGATCTCCTCAGCCATCATCCTCCTGAGTAAGTGTGCTGCTGCAGCACAGACCCTCATGAGTTACCAGGAACTGTCAGGAGGTGACATTTTTGCATTTAGAGCTCTTTATGCTGATGTCTTCCCTTTATTCTTACTTATTTTACATTCAAGTGGAAGAGTTCACTTCTTCGCACAAGGTACAAAGATAAGAGTATTTGCAGAGTTGATCCTTATATTTAATCCAGTTTATCGACACACTCTAATCTCAAGGTTATCTTGCAACAACAGCTGTGTTTTTTACGTTCACGTAGTCGAGATATGGGTTCATTTTAAACAGCGTTGTTAATCTGACATAACATCTGAGGTTAAACATTTCTTATAAAAGAGGATGAAGAACATGTTTGGCTGTCTGTAAAGGGGAGCTGATGTCATTCCCACCAAAGCTTGCTGGATTCTTTAATAGCTTGATGATTGTTAGAGAATTACAGTTTATTATGGAAAAATAACAGTAATCATGTCTGCCTGTTACTGTCTGACTTGTCATAGACAATACTTTTTAATCATTCACTTTCAGGCGTGGTTCAGGGGAGAGAATCAAGTGAGAATGAAAATTATTAACTGTTCTTCTGTCACAGATATGCATCACTCTCACACACACACACACACACACACACACACACACACACACACACACACACCTATTTTGGTTTCTGGGAATCGGCAAAATACTTAAAAGTGATATCAGGCCCAGTCGCCTCAGCTTCCTTCACCATGGCAACAGCCCGTATCCTGCACATGTTGTGTGCAGTAGAAACACACACACACACACATAAATAAACACATAGAAGCACAGAAGTATGAATAATGCTTTTCACATCTTAATCATTAACAGCTGCTGAGGGTTTGTTTTGAGTCTAGTAGATTTTATCGGGTTTCATGTAACAAAGATGTTTTTGCCTCTTTTTTAAATAATCAGAAAAGATTTCTGTCCGTTCACGTCGTGTTAGACTCTTTCTGTCACGTCTGAGATGTTATCAGGACTGTGGGTTTTCTAAAATTAGGCTCAGCTGGAAGAAGGATTTTTTCTGCCTTGTTTGATTCTTTGCCACTAGAACAGATAATTGGTGCGAGCTGACAGGAAGATTGTGGAGATCAAGGAAACAAGGCACTTTAGAAGCATCATGGTTTTTTTTTCTTTGCATCTTTCGTTGACAGAAACCCACCAGTGATATAAACACTGATCTAACACCGTAACAGGAGTTATGGACAAATACAAATTAAACTAGTACTTTATAGTTTTGAATATTGTCACTTTTAAGGTTAAATTGTTTTAAAAATGTTTTTAAAGATTTCTGGGAAAATGTCTTTAATTTGTCAAGAATGTCTGTTTTAAATGGTCAGAATTATGTTTCCCAGCTGGATTCAGGACATTGAGTCGATATGAATTTATTTGGCAGCAACATTTTGAACTTGATGAATATACTTACCTTCTGGTCTTTTAGAGACATTATTTAATTCATTTTTCTAAATTTAACACTCAGGCTGTTTAGTATTGATCTCTTGACTAGGCTGAGATTTCTGCAATGCATTGTGGGTAGGACGTGAACAGTACTGGATCAGTATTGCTTGAGAAGCAAGGCGATAGTTTACAACCTGTTTATTGATCTCTATGTGGAAACGATTTAGACTAAAACATTGTAGCAGGGATTTCCAGTATTTGTGGCTGAAGATGCAGCTGTAATACGATAAATTAGATCTGAACACAAAACAACACAAAAAAGTTTCTAATATTGATGTGTTGAAAAAAGTCGTTGTTACATTTTCTTTAATTTTAGCTGTTTTATAAAAAATGATTTCCTTAGATTTTTACCAAAAATTACATCAAATATATTTAAAATTTATGTCATATCAGACATTTTGGCAGAAAAGTAAAAGCAGAAGCTCTTAATGACAAAAGGTTACATAGGATGGTGTCTGCTATTGACCCTTATTGCCCCTCCCTGCTGCCCGTATTGCCCCACCCCCTGCTGCTCTCATCACCCCAGACACAGCGAACAGAAATATCAGCACACGTGTGACACTGATGTCACAGTGGGTGTAAGAGTTTAATGACCGGTATTCTAGCGATACGTGATGAGTGCTCTTAATAACCACCCCAGATTTGTGTGTGTGTGCGTGCGTGCGTGTGAGAGAGAGAGAGAGAGAGAGAGAGAGAGAGAGAGAGAGAGAGAGAGAGAGAGAGAGAGGAACCAAGCATATAATGTGACACTTTCCTCACTCAAACATTTGACACCGTCTTCGTTTAACTAGCAGAATCTTGGGTTTTCCTGGTGTTTTCTCTAGATTTCAGGCTTTTTGACTCCCTGTGCCAAGGCTAAAGTTCCATGGCTGGCAGCTTGGAGAACAATCTGCTCTACAAACTGCTTTGAGCCAAAGTCACATTATTTCACATGATTCCAGCTGCTTAGGCAACTTCTCTTCCCACATTAATTTTTTTTAACTTATTTTCTTCTATGAATCAGTTTCAGGATCACTTACTGTTGCATGTTGAGCAAGACATACTTTAAAACAACTGTTGGCAGGTTTCAAACTGTGAAGTGGCAGTGGCGGCCCCAAGGGGTGGCAAAGGCTCCCCTGGAAAACTGCATGCCACCCAAATGGCCCCCTCAGGAAAGACCTCCATCATTTTTAATAAACTCTGTTCGTGTTCACATGTATCTTCTTTAATAAGGACATGACTGTAAAACCATTTTCTTTACCCACTTATCCACGTAGGGTCGTGAGGGGGCTGGTGCCTATCTCCATCTGTCTTTGAGCAAACTGGCATACTATAAAATCTAATAAATTAATAATAAATCTATAATTAATAACGAAAAAAATAGTCATCCAACATATATTGCTACTGCTCACTGTTTTCAGAAAGAAGTATAAATATCAATAGTTTTTGTGGATGCTTTTGTTGAGACGTCAACAGGTGAATTAAAGTGTTCTAAAATGCTAAAACAGCAAATATTAAAAGAAAAATAATTGAAACAACTGAAATAGTTTTATGCTGAAATGTTTCTCAAATTTAAGGTAAATAAGTTTGATGCATTTTTTTTAAAGAACCAACCACCAACTTGGTGTCCCACCCTAAAATTTTCACTGGACCCCCTAACAAAATATTCTGAGGGCACCACTGTGTGTTGGAGAGTCCTTCAATTTTCCCACACCTCTTATTGTCTTTATGTTTATTTATTATCAAGTTTTTTATTTTTATTTTTTTGCTTTTTCTTTTTTTTCTTTTCATCTTGCAGGTCCAGTAGTTCAGCGCCAAAATGGGCCCTCCTCAGAAGAAGGTGAAGCACAGAGGAGGTACGACTAAAGCACGAGAGAAATAATAAACCAGGATTTAATACATTGAGTAATTATTTTAAATATATATTTACATTAAAAGCCTCTTTCTTTCCATTTTTATCAGCCTTTGGAGGATGGGAATAACCAGTTGTTATAGGTTTCTGCTGAAGAGTGTAGTTAGCGCTTGCTAAATGAGTCAGAGTCAGATTAATACCTCCATCTGATTTAATGGATGTTGAATCAACATTTGAACAAAATTAAACATTTATTAAGTCAATATAGACAGAACGGTACATGCAAAAGGACAAAGGTTTCAGACTTCACTTAAAACCTTGGCAAATCTCTACGTTATTGAGTCTTGTGTGGTATCATTTATTGGATTGGATGACTAAAGTCTGCGGGGCAAAAGCATATATATATATATATATATATATATATATATATATATATATATATATATATGTATATATATATATATATATATATATATATATATATATATACATATATATATATATATATATATATATATATATATATATATATATATATATATATATATATATATATATGTATATACAACAATCCAGATTCTGGCTACAGCAGATTGATTATCAGATCACAGTGTGGAGAAGATCAGGAGAACGGTGTTCTGATTGGTATGGTTTAGGAGGAGACAGTAAGATCGAACAACCCAACGAGGTACGGAGATAAGACTCAGCACTCCGTGGCATTCCCATTTCTCCACACTCCATGACCAAACTCTGTCCTCCGAAAAGGCGACGCTCTTCCCCACAGAGTGGCTTCATCATGGATTACCTCCAGGATTAATCTGCAAGCATGCACGGTTGGCTGTCCCACAGCTGTGTGTGGCCGATGACGGCACGAGGAGGAGGAGCCAAGCTGTTGTGGTTGTGTGTGGATCTCCCACAAGCTAACGAGACCCCGTTACTTCAATTAATAAACCGCTAAATTTATAATGTGTCTTGCTCCTTCAGATATTTAACAAATGACACCAAATCAGAGTCAAGTCAGAAGAAGCTTGTTTTGGACTTTGATCTTTGTGTCGTAATAAAGTCGTCGAGGTCATCTCATCCACCAGAGCTTGACTTGCTCGATCACTTTGTGTCTGCTAACCAACGAAAAGCCAACTGGTTTTGTGCCAAATACCAAAGAACTTCCATTAAACACTTTATTTAAAGGGATCATTCAACCCAACCACAGAAACCATGTGAATGTAGACACTGTAGGCCTGATTTCAGAGCAGTGACATCCTTGCACTTGATAGGATGATGGAGCAGCATCAAATGCAGGCGCACAAGGAGAGAGAGCGACGGACATCAGGATCAGGTGAGGTTTGAACAAACACACCCACACCCCGCTGTATAAACATTCACCCTCCCTGCCTCACACTCTAACACACACACACACACACACACACCCTCTGTGGACCATTGAAGACTCTGATCCTAGCTACGCAAACATCCCCTACAAAGCTAAACATCCATCCATCAATAACCAGTCTTGGCAGAAGCACATTCATATTTGCTCAGCGTTTTGTTTGATGAGGGAAGTTAACATTACCAGGTCAGGCAAACGGTTGACTTCACCAAATACCAGAAATTCCTTGATGCAACAGACTCCTCCCCCCTCACCGCTGTGGTTTGTTTTACTTTTTTCTGCCCGGTCTTTATGCCTTTTTATCCATGCACACATATAAATGTTCAAGTCTGCTTTTTAAACACACACAGAATTAAAACATCCTCCCCTGTCCCTGATGTTAAATCAGCCCCCCCCCCCCCCCCCCCCCCCCCCCCCCCCTCCCGGTCCCATCCCTGCAACATGCTCTACCGCCATCTCTTTCTTCCAGCTACTGTTGGGGAGGGGGGTGTGCCACATGCTTTCTGGTCATGGCTCAGTCATGTTGCATTCTGCTGCTTGTTCTGTTTATGATGTTTTTGATTCTTTCTTATTTGCAGTTGGCTTGTTTTTTGGATTGCTCCTGATTTTTCTCATCGTTACTTGCTTGAATTGTTCAGTTGCTTTTCATTCTTCTCACGTTTTTCTCTTTTCTGTTTTCTTTTGTTTGTTACCCTCCTTCGTCTGCATCTCCTCCTCTCTCTGTCTCCCTCTCCCCCCTCTCTCTCTCTCTCTCTCTCTCTCTCTCTCTCTCTCTCTCTCTCTCTCTCTCTCTCTCTCTCTCTGCCCGTCACAGTCGTTTCCACTCTCCAATATAAAGTGTCCAACCCTCCCGTCCACCCAGACACCCCTCCTGAGTACAGACAGTTCAGAGCTAACACTTTGCCACCCTCCTATGTCCGCGTGGCCTCCTCCTCCTCCTCTCCTCCCTCCTCCATGTCTCCCTCTCAGGAGAAAGAGGTGGGGGCTGCTAGGGACAAGGCCCAGCTCTCCTCTCAGCTCTCCACCTCGCTCGCCTCAGCCTTTTCCCCAGTCCAGGCGGGAGTGAACACCCAGGGCCGACAGGTCCGTCAGATACCCCTGTCTCCTCCCACGGCGGTCCGCCACCTTCACCAGCACCAGCAGCAACAAGACATCATGCTCCCCCCTAAACACGGCACCTGGTCTGCCTCCCACTTGCAGCAAATGTACGCCCAGTGCCCCCCATCCTCCTCCCCACCAGTAATGATGGCCATGCCTGTAAAGCAAGTTTTGCCTCCACAACCAGCCCTCCCGGTAGCTCACTCCCTCCCGCCTGTGAGCACTAGGATGAAGCCCCCACCTCTGGATTCAGGCGCTGTGACGGGCCCTCACCAGTACCCCCACCCTCACGCCAACGGACAGCCAGACGATTCCTACTCTCCTCACTCTCAGCATCTTCCACTCACCCCGCAGTACTGCGAGTCCATCCCGCTGCCTCCTCTGATAGGTCAGACAGGCCCCGCCCCCAGCCACCAGCCCCAGAACCAGTCCACCTTTCACCCTCAGCAGCATCAACAGCAGCAACAGCAGGCCCTGACCCCCTCCACCACTTCATCCTCCTCCTCCTCGCCCCCCTCTTACACCGCCGTCTCTGACGGGGGCTCTCCCAAGAAGAGCCCCTCCCCCGTTCCCCAGCAGGCCCCCGTGGCCAGCAGCAGTAAGTATAGAGGAGGAGAGAGGAGGAGGTAGTCTCTCAGCAGAGGGAGGCTACATGTGTTGGGTTTGTACCTATGGTTTGTACACAGGACTGTTTCTAGCTTCTCATGAATGCACCACACCTTCACCGCTCAGCACATAAAGAAATAAATGTGTCACCTGCTGTAAATAAGAACTCAAAGGCTGCACACGCCCTCAGTTCTCCCACACCCGGGCTGCAACCCCCATCAGAGATTCAGGGCGAGAACCAGGAAAACGGTCCGGTCGTCTGTCTTAGGCAACATCCGAAAAGTTGTTTGTGAAACTTAAGCTCAGAAAGCCTAGGAAACCTTTTATTGGTTAAACTGGTTTCTCCTGATCTGTAGATTTTCAGCTGAACCAGTTTTGTGTCAGCAGCTTATTTAATCACGGACCGTCTGCTGAAATCGTTTTTCACCTTAATAAGTTTCCACCGTGTTTTTGGTTTCTGTTAAAAAACATAATTTTACATTTTTCATGCCACAAAACAAACTATTTTGTGTTTTAAGAAGGAAGTTCTTCAGCGTAAAACCTAACCTCTACAAAGAAAATAAACTTTATAGAACTGATTAGCTGATTTTTCTTTGTTTTTGCTCATTTAAAGCGCAAATAAAACACTGTTAAAAATCCAACTTGCAATTTGTTTGGAGAATTTAAAGTTTTAAGTCAGTTGAATGTTTTAGCTTGCAAAATGTTAAGTTAATACAGAAAAGCAAGCACCTAAAACGTTGACTGAACTTAAAATTGTATTGCAACTGGTTGCTTTACTTTTTTAAGTTCACTGGACTTTTTTTTTTTACAGTGAAGTTTTAATGTAAGATTTAAAGTTGTTGTGATACACGTAGCGTTTAAAGCAGCTGCACACAAATCTGATCTGAAATTATTTAGTTGTCTTTTTTGATAAACACTCTAAAAGAAGACAAAGCTGTAGAAAGTTAAAGTCCCGTAGTCACCACACACACATCTCTGCATGTGACCCAACCCGTGGGTGTGCTCAGGAACTGATTGGTGGTTTAACCCCCCAATCCAGTGCTGAGTGTCGAGCAGGATTTGAACCCTGATTTTCCGGTCCCAAGGCAGACAATCTACCTCTAGGCCAAGGTTGATAAAGAAAAATCACCTCTAAACACATTTAGGTGATTTACAAGATAAAAGTTCTGAGAAATCAGACATAGAAGTAGCTTTTTTTGTATTTTAGGTTTGTTTTTTAAATTTTTTAATCACAATTCTTAGCAAATTGAAACAAAAATGTACAAAAAAAAAAAAGGACAAGAGCTTGCAGGGACAGGAGGCATGCACTAAATAAAACCTTTTTCACATCAGTTTTATTTATTTTATTTTTTTTGTAAAACCTAAGAAAAAAGTTAATTATGTTATTTTTACTTGTAACAAACTGCAGTTTTCTATTCAAGCTGCATCTCTTACTGTGATTCCCAGTGTCCTGCAGTTCTTAATTATGTGTTAAGTATTTAATATATTTAGATTGAATTTGATTTAAGTCATCACACAACCTTCCAAGAAATACAAATGATGCAACTCAACCCACCGACCCAGTAACAGAGCTCTAACGCGGCCCGTCCCAGGCGGTCCTGTTTCTGCAGGTCACCCATCTGTGCTTTCTGTGGCCCCTCCTCCAGCTGCAGCCCCAGCTCCCATGGCTGGTCCTCCAGCTCCACCACCTCCGCCGGGACCACCGCCCCCGATGGCAGTTCCTCCACCCATGCCCCCTCCCCTGCCCACTGGAGGTGGGCCTCCTGGAGGCCCACCTGGTGTGCAGCCCTCAGGACTGGCTGCTGCTCTGGCTGGAGCCAAGCTACGTAAAGTTCACAGGGTGAGCAGCTGATCCAGTCTCTGGTCCATTTGGCTGCTCAGTTCAAACCCGAGTCACTCTGTTCTGCAGGACGAGAGCAGCCCTCCCGGGTCTGGAGGGAAAAGTGACTCCAACCGGTCGAGTGGGGGGAGCGGCGGAGGTGGGGAGGGACTGATGCAGGAGATGAATGCCTTGCTAGCTCGCAGGTAAAAAACATTTACATGTGTGCACGCTCACACACGCACACACACATGCATGCACAACTATTAAGTTGGTGAAAGATAAATTTGTTTGAATACAATGCTTCCTGGTTCTATTATTTATCTGAAAAGGCAAAGAGTTGTCTATTAATATTTGATCCACCTCTCCTAAACTCTTCTTATTTTCTTCTCTTCTTCAGACGGAAAGCTTCAGAGAAACCTGATGAAGTAAGTTCTGCCTTTTTACAGAGGACATAAATGCATAAATCTCTTCATTTACCGCGGGGTTTTTTTTGTGTGTGTGTGTTTGTCAATGTGTGGAAATATTAAAATTAGTAAAATGAGTTTTCTTCATCGTATAAATCAAGGTGACTGTTTTGCAGGATGATTCGAGTGGTCGGGGAGCTGGACAACAGAACTCAACAGGTACACGATTTTGATGCATCTCAGTTGGTGCATGGAGACCTGCGTAAATCTTCACAGGGCTCCTATATAATAGTAAAAATAAAACCAAATTTGATAAATAAAGTTGTAGGGCATTTGTCTTTCTCTAACATAGAAAGTACTACAACTAGCTAAACTGGTTATTGTTTAGTGTATCTGCTTCTTCTTCTCAAACCCCAGCGAGTCGTGTCAGATGGCTGCTCCTACTGATCCAGGTTCCGTTGGACGTTTCTCCCTGTTAAAGGAGAGTTTTCCTCTCCACTGTCGCTACGTGCTTTCTTAGTATGGAGACACAACAAGTCAGTGATTTGATGCGATCTGCTAAGTCTCCTTACATCTGTTGGGTTTCCATACATGAATTGGCGTGATATAAATAAACAGAACTGAATCATATTGTAACAAAAATCAGTTTTCCAAAAGGTTCAGTCGTGTTTCTCAGATTAAAAAAAACTGTTTACCTTTCCTATAAAAAGTGTAAATAAAGAAACTAAACTTTTTTTTTCTACTGTTGCACCATTGAGGGAAATAGTTGTGAATTCATAAAGGATTTTAAAGGCTCCAGAACATGCTTTTTCTTTCTTTTTTTTTTTTTTTTTTTACCAATGGCACTGTTGAGATGTCATTTATCTAAAATACATGTTTTCATCAGCCTGAATTATTAATGAAACGGTTTGTTTCAGTGAAGCTCCGCCCTCCTACAAAACGCATCTACAACAACATCTTAGGCCAGCCTGCTGTTGCATTGGCCTTGGTAGTCCAATGGTAAGTGACCAGTCTGGCACTCAAACCACTGGACTACCAAGTCTGCTACATGACCCCAGCCACCTAAGTTGCATATCCTGTGCTGGCCAGGAGAGGCAGCTTTTGGGAGAGGAGCTAGCAGGGACTAGTTTCCACTGACACTTTTTTAGGATTTTCAAAATAAAACTCAAATTTTGAAACAGGAAAATTCTTGAATGTAGCCAAATACAGGGTTTATTTTTTGTTTGTTTGTTTGTTTTTGTTTTTTTTTTCCATGGTAAAAAGCTCCAAAAATGTGGATTTTCCATGATTTCCCTTTAAGTATAAACTTGTTCAAACATAACAGACGTGGCCATCTGATGGCTTAGCTGCTCTTTCAAAGCATAGATTTAGCTAAATTTTGCTTTTTAAAACAAAAAGTAACCACATTTTATTGAAAATTAAAGCAGACAAGTGATGACTGAAAGCAGTTTGGGCAGCTGTAGTAGTCTGAAAGTGCAGCTTTTCTTTAAATTTTCATTTTTTTAAAATAAAATTCATGTTTATTTGACTAATTAAAGATTTTAAATTGACTTTAGCCGTGAAACTGAAATCTATGGGCACGTTAACATATTTTCTCTTCAGTCTATTTTAATTTCAGTAAATAAAACCGTTGCCAGTTTACATTTCATAGTAGAACGCGCTTATCTTGCTTATCACAGCAACAAGCAGGCACATTGTTGTCCACCTCTGTCTTTGATCTAATCAGCTGGAGCTGCTCATGACTCCAGCTGTGTGTCACAGTCCAAATATGTGCCTGATCTGCCTGTAAGACCACATGCTGCTGCATGCAGTCACTGTGACAAAACCTTTTCAGTGTGTTAACATGCAAATATTTAATTATTCTCTTCATGTTGGCGTTTGTTTAATTGAATATGGTTTTTTGTGATCTAGATGCTGTGAAGAAGCCGTGGGAACGATCCAACTCTGCAGACAAGTCCTCACTGGTGTCCAGGTGTGCAAAAGAAATGTTTTAAAATAAAATAGTTAGCAACTTAAATAATAAATGTATGCAGCGTTTCTGGTGCTGTCTGCAATAAAATGCCCTCTAGCAGAAAAATAAGTTGAGTAAAGTAGAAGAAACTTTGTGTGTTTTAATGTGGAACTAATTTGTTTTCCTTTAGAGTGAGACCGATCGGCAGCACCAGTGAATCCGACACAGAATTTGACAGAATGAAGCAGGTCAGTTCATTTATTTTATCACCTAATTAAGATTAGATTGTTTATTTCTCCCGGCTGAGTTTACTTAACATTAACTATGTCATTCTTGGCTTTTGCGGTGCAGGAAATTTTAGATGAAGTCGTACGCGAGTTGCACAAGGTCAAAGATGAAATCATTAACGGTAAGCAATGCTTTCCATGCGCCGACAGCCTGTTCTTCCACTTTTTTAAAAAGCTGTTTTCCATTTTTTCTCGCAGCCATTAGACACGAAATCGGCAGAATCAGTACATCCTAATCTCATCTGAGCGTGCAGATGAAGGAGCTGGTGGAGGACGGAAACGCGGATGCACAGACGCGAGGACCGGGGAATGTTCTCTCAACGTTTCTGTGACCCTCGCGATGCCACAAGTTGCAGAGACGTTGTGCCAACATTTAAGTCTGCAGGACAGCACAAACGAGAGCGCAGGGCTTTGTGGGAAAGCAGGAGCGATGAACTAGAGGATGAACTAAAAGTGGATATGAACAGGCATTTATACTGAGTTCGGTGTCGTGGTCCTCTCTGTGCACCTAGACTCAGTCAGCCCAGTGTTGCAGCTTTTTGTTCTCCATTAAGTCCACGTCTTAAGAAGAAAATATTTTGGTTTTCTAAGTTTTTACTGTTTTATTATTTAAAAACTGTGGTGATAATAATGATAACGCTGTTGGTGAGTATTTTATTGATATTAGAGAAGGACAAAGGAATCTTGCACACTTTTAATGTCATCCTTTTATATTTTCTATTAATGCTTTTTTGAGTTGATCCCTGTTTCATGGTAACAAGCACAACAGGGGCACACTGGTGCAGCAGACCCACCTGCCCTCAAAAGGCTTTTTTCAGAACTTTTTTCTAATCATCCTGGTGTTTTACGTCTGACAAATGGGCCATTCCTTTCTGTACCGGGTCGGCCCAGGCCGGGTAGCCCCAGTCGGCCCCAGCCTGGCCCGGTTGATTCCACACATCCTTGTCTTAAGCCCATGTGGGCTGATTCTACCCACCAATCAGAGGCTTGCTCTAATGGAAGGTGTGAATTTGCTGTCAGCAGTGGGTGTGTTGGCCCTGGTCGGCCTGAAGCAGACCCCCTCGAGAAGAGGGCTGAGAATGAGCCTTGGTTGGCCCGGAAAAATACCAGGCCACCCAGATATGTAAACAACCTACGCTACCCGGCCCGGGCCGACCCGGTACAGATGGGAATGGCCCATTATTCTCTCCGGAGAAGATAGAAAACCACGAGCTTCAGTTGCCTCTTACCCCTATCATCCAAGGCAAAGAGCATCTCTCTACTCACTGAAATATGTCAGGTTATGGAAATTTGGGGTTCATTCAGAAAACAAGCTAAAAACTGTAAACGTGCCACCTGGTTTTACCTTCATATGGAACAATGTATTATCTATTAGTCATCCTATGCTTTGTGAACCTCTCAAGTATGCATGAAACCCCTGTCTCTATGAATTTGTTTTCTATTTGGTTCAAAACAATTAAAAACTGAAATAAAAATATATAAATGGTGGTACATTTATTAAAGTGGTTTGTTTCTGTAAGGTTTTTACTTGTGAGATGTTGATTTTAATCATGTCGGAAAGCAAAACTGGGGCCTCATTCCAGATTTCTCCTGTTTTTGCCTTTTTCTGCCATATCTGAGGAAATGACAAAAACTGATTTTAAAGAGATTAAGGGAAAGAAGCTATTCAAACCAACATGGCTCCTTTAGAAAAAATAACCCTTCCTGTGTTAAATCACAAATGAACTGATTAATCAGAGCAGAATTCTGTTCCACTTGCCACACCCAGTCCTAATTACTGCCTGACTTAAAGTGACAATGTGTAGTTTTTACTGTTAATCTCTGGAAATGTCCATCAAAATGTTGAAAATTAATTAATGATGCCCGGTGGTTGATAAATATTGGCGGCTTCATAACATCTAATCATAAAAATCTGGTCTAAAATACATGGGAGTGGTTCCAAGTCTCTGGGCGACGCCATAATGGACACTGTGTTTCTTTCTACGGGAGCCTGTGAGGATAAAATGCATTTATTGATTTGTAAACAAACATTGATAAACATTGTTTTACACTTTTACCTCTTCACTTGCTGCCAGTGATGAGAGTCTGGTGTGCTTATTTAGCTGAAAGTTGCACTCCCATTGATTTTTCACCCTAATGGCCATCCGTTGGTAAGGTCTTACTCAAACACAAAAACTGCTTGCTTGCAGTGATTTAGGTATGTACTGCCCCCTATTGCCAGAGAAAATACCCATCGTCACTTTAACAAATTATTTTAATATAACCTGTTTGACGACATGAAGTAGGCTAAAGGATCTCAAAAAGCAACAGTCTGAAATATAAGAACAGAACCCAGGACAATTAAGTACTGCAGGCTTCACAGGTTAAGGTCAAAGGTCAGAAAGAAATAGGGGGACAGATACCGCATCCGTGGGAAAGTTCCAAGGCCAATTTCCTAAAACTCATCTCACATTTACTCAGAAATCTTAATGAAAACTTAAGCGAAAATATTCAACCAACTGATAAGGTGGAACCTTTGGAAGGTCTGGTGTAACAATAGAGAACATCCTACAGCAGACAGACACAGTGGTGGTAGCGGCATGGTCTGGGGATGCTTTGCTGCTTCAGAACCTGGACGACTTGTAACTGATGATGGAACTATGAATTCTGTTTAGCGGAAAATCACAAAGGACAATGTCTGACCTTTGACCTTAAACAGGTCCTGCGTGCTGAAACCCTCTGATGTCGCTGAATTAAAACCTTTCTGTAAAGTAGAACAAAATTAATCCACAATGAAATGAGGCTTTTTACCAGTTACCAAACAGGCTTGAAGTAGATGTCAAGATTATCATAACCAGTTACTGTTTCACATGGGGCCAGTTTGGTTTGGATAACTTTATCCCCTTAACTAAATCATTTGAAATCTGAATTTTGGATTTACTCATTTTTAAAATGGTAAATTTCACAGCAATCTATAATCATACTGATTTTTGTGACTATGGGTAAATTTGTCTTTGTAGGAAGGATTTGGACAAATCAGTTGTTCTTTTCTCTCTGTACTTAGCTAAATTCTGATTGACAGCTGGAAGTAAATTTTATCAAAGACAACATGTCAAACATCTTAGCTATTTTCTAGAAAGTGCAAGGACTCAGATAGGATTAAGAAAACTACATTAGTAGATTAAACCGTGGCTTCCGTGAACTGGTGAGCATAGGTCAGAAATGGAGTCCTCTCCTTTCTATGATAACATCTCTTTTGCTCTCTCTCCAGCGACGGTGGATCGGGTGACGTTCGACGGTCCGACCGTGGTTCGCGTGGGTGTGGTGAACAGAGTGCTGCGTGAGCTGTCGTCGGATCCCGACCTTCAGTTTCGACCAGTGTCTTACTCCTGGTCCTCCGCTGACTCTGTGGTGATATTCATTATAGGCATAAACATCTGCTTAACCTGTACTATGTTCGTTTTACAACACCGTCGGTTCTTTGCCGAATTGAAACTTCTGGACACATCGATCGGTGATGTTAATGGACGCCTGGCTCAGGCTTTGGCACAGCGTCGTGAAACACCGGCTGCCCAAGCGACTGCACCGGGGCCGGTGAGTTCCTCTCCTCCTCCTCCTCCGACAACCGAGACGTAGAAGGTGGAGGATCCCGGTTGCCAGACTCGGTGGTTCCACAATTTCTATCTCAGGTTACACAAATTTGTTTGTTTGTGAGTGTGCATGGTTGTCTTTCATGTTATACGTCACGTGCAGACTTAGAGTGTGTTGAGACGGACATGCTGGCTACACAAGGCATTCATTCCTACTCAAGACCACTGCAAATGTATTGATTAAACGAGTGATCCACACCTTTAAGGTCTGATACATAAAACAAAATGGATAGCAGTATTACCAATTGAAAATTCTCCTGTAGTATGTAAATCCTCCAGCAGAGGGCAGAAGACGTGTGATCCAGACAGGTGTTGGAGGAATGTACTAATCACGTTAAGGAAGGAGAGCAGTTTGAAATAAAGGATTTATTTCTGACTCAGCTCAGTGAACAAGAGGTCCCACTTAAAACAGATGATGAAGAGGAGAATGTTTTTATTTACAAGTGCTGAATTGCTCCTGGGCGTTGACATTGTAATCTCCATGACCTGATATAGGTGCGTCTTTCATTCCTGCCAAACAACAGGTGCAACAATTCAGACATTTAATAAACATCTAAACTAAAAAGTGGGCTCCAGCAACAGAGACTCAAATATTTATGGGTGTTTTTTACGTAATGCAAAAATATTTTTTATTCCTGAGGACTTTTTAAGTGTTCTAGCAGCTACAGGGGTGTTTAAAATGATTTGCAGCACGAGGGGCTCTGGACACGCAGAACAGGGCGTCACAGAAGAAAAAGGCTCCTCTTAATTTAAAATAAGCTTCATTGCATTTTCCTCCTCAGAGCTGTTCAGCGTGATGAATGTGAAACTCCATTAAGTAATCGGAAACATCATCTGATTCTCACATTGGGAGTTTTTAATGACTTGGCCTGACGTCAGTGACATCTCATGATAATGTGTGTGACCTCTTACTCTTCACTGCTGTGGAAATGTTAAGATTTTTGTTGTTTTTTCTGCCCATGAACAAGCTTCGATAATACAACCAATGAATCACAGCGATGGGTCAGTGTTTGTTTAGAGCAGGCACACAAGCACGAAGGACAGCTTTAAGATGCCATAGAATCGTGTACGTTTGGATCCATCATGAAAGGTGAAAAGTGTTGGTGTCAACATCACAGCATGTAGTCATTTAGAAGACATTTGACATTTTAGTGTTTGAGGGATGCTTTAACAGCTGTAATTCACTTTTCTGTACAAATACGATCACAGGCTCATTCCTGCTTGCTCAGCTTGTACTCCCGTTTGATCCGAGCGTACGGACCGATGCTGTCATCAAACACAAAGTCCCATAGTACCCGGCTCCAGGAGGTGTGCTGGGGCAGGGTGTCATAATACTCTGCTGCAATCTTTTTGACCTAAAAGTCCCAAAGAAATGAGGTTAGAGATCACACCTATCAACTGTAAGTCAGGGTCAAGGAAAACAAATATCTTCCCTACAATGTCATTTAAAAGGCCTTGCTGTTATGATAAACATGGTTCATGTTGTTGGGTCTCTGGAAGATAAGAACATTTTCTGTCTGCTCTGTCACTAAAAACAACCGTTTTCATTCTAATTGGCTAAATTCTTGGAAAAAGTAATGACTGAAGTCCAAAGTTTAGACGTTCGTTACGATTTCTGGCACAAGCACTCACCTGAGGAAGTTTACTCCCAGGTATGCTGGGGAAGTCATGGTGCTCCATGTGGTACCCGACGTTGAAGGTGATGCAGTTCAGTGGTCCATAGTAGGAATACGTCTCGTGTCCTTTCAGAAACATGTAGTGCTCTGCTATGAAATGGCCGGATAAGGGATGTAGTCCCATGCACAAAATAGATCCAGCAATGAGGTAAACAACTGGCTTCAGCCCCCAGTAATAGAATAGAATCGCATCTGCTGTGAGCTGAACTAAGGTATTCTGGATTTCCAGCAGGCCGACTGGTTTTGGGTTGACCACCAGTGGTCGTAGGGCATAGAAGAGGGGCTGGAGAAACAGCCAGAGGACCTTCCTTGCAGGTGAGTTAAAGAACCATCCCTCAAAGTCCGTAGGGATGTCCACATCCAGCTTGTCATCGCCCAGATACCGGTGGTGATCGGTGTGGTACTTCTTGAAAGCAGCGGAGTAAGGCAACCCGATGGGCAAGTTGGCCCACATGGCAAACCAGCGGTTCCACTTCGCCAGCTTGTTCCCAAACGCCACATTGTGGGAGATGTCGTGAATGGCCAGAGTCAGGGAATGGTTAATGCAGCCTCCAAAAGCGTAAGCCCAGAAGAAAACCCACTTCCAGGAAAGATTGTGGACCAGATAGCAAGCCAGAAGCTGAGTAAGGACCATGCCGGATACCACCCACTTCAGCTGGGGATCTGGACCCATCAGGGACTTGATCTCTGGATACTTGGCTGGAATGAGAAAGACGGGGAAAGGTTGGATAAGCAACACCAGAGCCTGGGGAAGAAGAAAGTCCATCTGGGTGTACATTGTGCTGACTCTGGACATGGCACTCCTGAGAATTTAAAGGAACACCAAATATTTGTAATGACAGCCTTAGAGACAGCTCCTCCTTAAGAATAATTTACCAACTTTTTCAAGATCTCAAGAAACACCATGGGACACCTGTTACGGTACCCTGTCTTCTCCTGGGAAGAGCCTGCTGACAAAAGTCAAGTTTAATTGGCAGAGGTGTTGTTTTACAGATGATTACAAAGCAACAGCTTGGATTGCTTCATGAGATATAATCTCATTAGGACAAACGTGTTCCGATTTGTCCCCATGACCACACCTGCCTTACACAGATTACAAAAAAAACAACGCATTGGATACAAGGGGGTCAGACAAAAGTCAGGTTTGCAGGGGAGGTGCTGATGGCAGCAGGTGGGAGAGCATCCATTGACAGATTAGAAAAATGGCTGCAATACGTAATAAAACAAAAGGCCCATGCAAATCTGGACAGCCACTTTGTTTACAGCTTTATCGGTTAATGCACCTAAGCAAATTCAGTTTGCATTGGTAATAGAGGGCTGAAAGGCAACATTTCTGCAGCTTAATGCCTCCTCTTTAAAGACCAATCCCTCATTTTTTGGGTTAATGTTTAGCTAGGTAGAGTTCAAACTCTTTTTACAGCTGCAAATTCCAAACCGCATTTACAATTTGCAATGTATTGTATTCATTGTTTTATTCTACTGTACGATATAAACGTATCACTAAATGCTATTTGCATTAAACACGTTTTTGAACATTTTGAACAGTTGGCTCAACCCACGTGAGAGGCATAAAGTTAAATGAATAACCAGGTCCCATAAAAGGCCATTTAAGCTGCTTAATGACTCTGTGCTAATGTACAATGCAACCATTATTGGATTTCATCTTCACCATGTTAGAGGAGTAACCTTTCATTCAACTACCTGTTATAATTTATGAGGTGTCAGACTCAGATTTCATCTGAAAATATGTTGATGCTTTAACAGAAAAAATAATATTGCTTTATTTTGAGATTTGATGAAAAATTCAATAGTTGGTAGAAATGTAAAAATATCGCCAGCGTGACTGTAATGTTACAGCTTCAGTCGGACGATTTAAAGTGTATTATCTGAGAATAAAGATGTGAATCCACTCAAAAAAAAAACTAAATATCTTGACTTTTTCCTTTGGGAACGACCCGGAATCATCAAAACAAAAGACATATTCATAATTAATGACTCTAAGGTGTCAAAAAACAAACACACAGCAGATCAGATTTACATCAGCATGTCACCATCTTGAACTCTTTTCCATTTTTAACAAGAAATCAAATTAAATCAGAAATTTGTCCGTTTTTTTTCTGACAATTCAAAAATAATCCCAGTCTCTTTAAACCTCACAGTAAAGTGTCTAAAACCTAAACTTACACTCATGAAACTTTCTACTGAAATCTAAATTCTGATTTAAGGACAGACCATGAATGAACACATTCTTTTGATATCCAATTAACTTTAACTTCGATGAAAAAGGACTGCGACTATTTTCACCTTCTTTCTTTGAAGGGCTTATTTTTTACTAAACAAACGTCACTATATGTAAATATAGTTACAATATGGCGTGTCATTGGTGGCAGCACGAAGTAACCTTGAAAATTTTTAATTGATTTAGACTCCAAACAGTGTGACTTACACTTATTTTTATTTAAATGTATGTCTTATTGGGTTTAAATTGTTTTACGTTGTTTATGACCAAGCTGAAGCTGTTTACATTTCTGAAACCCTGAGCATGTTTAATCTGCTATTATAGAAAAAAACACCTAAACTCTTCAAACCTGGGCTAGATTATTTTAAATAGAGTCCATTAAACATGGTTTGTGATTTTTGAAACTTTTCTTTTTAAAAAAAATTAATAATTTATTTGAATCTGGACTCCATTTGAACTAGTCCAGCTCCCAACACTACTCTTCAAACCTGGATTTATTCTAGACTAATAGCCTTTAATTCCATAAAACATAGTTTGTGATTCATGAAATCTTTATTTGATTTTTGCATCTGGATTTTTGCATCATCTATTTTTTATACGTAAAAAATCAAACTGAGTCTGTAAAGTCGAGAATAAACCAGCCCATGTTGTTGGTGTTGTAGTTTTATAATAGGAGCAGTTTAAAGATGCTCAGGAGTGGGCACTTTGGATGGACTTGTCCATTCCTAAACGGAAACCAGGAATGAGAACCAACTTCAGTTTGGCGTGTTGTGTTTAGATTATTTAAGTCATTTAGAAGGAAAAACACCTTTCAAATTATATTTATCTATGCAACACATTATTGTTGGACTGAGAGCCCGTTAGGCAACAGCTAGTAAACAGGTTCAACCGGATATTTTTTATAGTCTACACTCACAAACACAGAAAATGTTTTTTGCCAGAACGAAAACCGCACATTCACGCATGGCACTAAGAAATAAAACTTGCGTAGTCTTACCCAAAATTTCCTTCCTTCTGGAAGTGTGGGGCTGGTCTGTGTAGACCCATTCAAAGTCCACCCTTCCACCTGTCTTCTCCATTGTTCTCCTCTAAGCGCCTGGAGCAACTGCTGCTGGAAAGTTGCTTGTCATCAAACCTTGGTAGTATCGGTGCACACCCACTGGGCCCAGGTTGCCGAAAGAGTCTACCTCATTTAAGCGCCGGCGCAGGGTGGAGACATACCGAACGGTGCATCCTCCCAACCGGACAGAAACACAGCGGTGTTTGGGGAGGTCAGCCGTTAGTTTTAGCTGCTGTTAAATCACCAAGTAAACCAACTGAACCCCTGCCATATTTTCACTTTTTTCATGAGATTTTTAAAAAATAAAATTTCTTCTCAGCATTTTTGTGCGCCAGGAGCATCAAAAGGAGCGGACTCCCTCAGAAGGTGTAAGGCGTGAACTAAAGCCCCTCCTATGAGATAAAGGAAGGAGGGAGAAAGTGAGATACACCTGTTGAAATTAGTTTAACCGTCTGTTGTGGTTTTTTCCCAGAGTTTTATCAAATTTAAAAAGCACTCCTGTTGGAAATGTTGCGGGAAATAGTTTATTTCAGAATTTAAATATTAACCAGAGGGGTTTTGACTCTTACATAAAGCGTGATGATTTCGTTAGAACATGTTTGATTACAATAAGTCCCTACTTGTTTGCTAAGACTGCTTCTTTTCTTGGAGTCTTTTCATGGAGTCTCTTCTCGGTCATTATCTGATATATTTAATTGTTAATTTCTGTATCATTTATGTGACTGAGAAATGTAACATCAGGAAGATTTTAAATGACGCAAATAATCATAACTTACACATTTTGGTAAACAATTTAAAATTTTCATTGAAACGATTGTTTTTAATTAATGATCTCCTAGGAATTATGCATATCTGTTTAAATAAATGTAACTTTTGACACATTATCACATGTCACAAATATGCAATTTCTTCACAACGTCTTTATGAATCTATGAAAAATACAAAACACAAAATTCTGACAGAAACAAACATGTTAATGGTTAATCTAAAAAAATTTCATCTAAAATCATTCAAACGGGAATTGGTTCAAATCACGCGAGACTTCAAAACTGGAGCAGAGTGGCGACGAGATTTCCGTTGTGAAGCGTTGTTGTCGACGAGGGAGGAGGAAGGCTGAGAGTAGGTTGGAGCAAAGTGTGAAAAAAAAACTTTAAAATAGGTTGAAGGAAAAATAAATACAGCCATGGCGTCGGGGGACACCCTGTATATCGCAGCGGACGGGTGCGAGATGCCAGCCGAAATAGTCGAACTGCACGAAATTGAAGTGGAAACAATCGAGACCACAGTCGTCGAAGATGACGATGAACACCAACCCATGATCGCCCTGCAGCCTTTGGACACGGATGATCCCCACTCGATCCACTCGCACCAGGAGGTGATTTTGGTGCAAACAAGAGAAGAGGTTGTGGGCGAGGATGACTCCGAGCTGCACACGGACGATGGCTTCGAGGATCAAATCCTTATCCCGGTGCCTGCCGTGGAGGAGGACTATATCGAACAGACTCTGGTTTCTGTTGGTAGAAGCTCGTCAACAGGCCGGATGAAGAAAAGTGGAAGCGGGAAAAAAGCGGGCAAAAAGAGCTACATAACCGGGGGTGACATGGGCCGAAAATGGGAACAGAAACAGGTCCAGATAAAGACTCTGGAGGGGGAATTTTCAGTGACTATGTGGGCATCGGGTAAGTTCACAGCCCTGTCTGTGGCTTTGTTTTGTGTGTGGTGCGACTGGGCCCCGGCTGGCGCCTTGTCCTCCGCTAAAGTAGGACCGTTTCCCCTGCTCCGAGCAACTTAAACTACATTTGAAATGTTTTTGTTTTTATTAGAAGCCATGTTTTATGTGTCAGTGGGCGCCGCCATATTTACCCGGTCTAGAAAGTATGGCGGCCCGAAAAAATGGCGTTTATTTGGCCGACGAACATGGCGGCGGCGACGGTGGGAGCGAAGCGCTGACAGCTTCGCTGGGCCGCTGTGGCGCAGTATTCATTTAGCCATATAGAGGCAGAGGTGCTGCCTTCAGTGGCCCCTCGGACTTTACGCCTTTATGGTGTTTTTATTCATAAACACTTAATTAACAGCTTCTGAATCCAATCTTTTTTATTCTACTGTAAAATAAGGACATGCAGCTGTAAAAATATAGTGGCTTGAAATCCGATTGTTAAAAATCCGGATTTTGTTTGTGCTATTTTAATTTGTGCACCAAGGTTCATGAATGCACCACCCATTAATTCAATCAAATTGTAAAGAAATCGAATGTTTTTATATTGATTGTTTTTCTCCTCACATCAATTAGTAATTTACCCTCAAGAATTTACAATAGACCGCATTATGGTCAATTAATTCAACCCCAAAGTTAATATGAATTTGAATATTATTGATAGATTTATATCTTGCATGATATAAGTTTTGGCATAAATAAACAGTTTATTTCATTATCTTCATTATATTTGCTACATTTAAAATTAATTTAAATAAAACATTTGTAATTGAATGTAAAAATACTGTGGGGAAAATGTTTTTTTTTTACAATCAGAAATAAAAATTGTTGATGTCTTAAACCATCCCACTTCCATTCAGATGACAAGAAGGATATCGATCACGAAGAACAGATAACAGGAGAGAATTCTCCTCCGGATTATTCTGAATACATGACTGGAAAGAAGCTTCCTCCAGGAGGCATCCCAGGCATCGACCTGTCAGATCCCAAACAGCTGGCAGAGTTTGCGCGGTAAGAAGTCGACTCAAAAGACATCTAGGGTGTTTAAAGTTAAAAGGATCCCTAAAGTGACTGCTTTTTCCTTCATTGCTGCAGAATGAAGCCGAGGAAGATAAAAGAGGACGATGCACCTAGGACGATAGCCTGTCCACACAAGGTGAGTTTAATACTAAATCTGCACAAATGCCTTGTTCCCAGTTGCAAACAGGAGTTTGAGTCACGTTTCCCAATTATTATTACAAGGCAGTGTGCTAAATGACCCCATGTTTACTTTGTTTTTCTCTCCTTTTAAGGGATGCACTAAAATGTTCAGGGACAACTCAGCTATGAGAAAACACTTGCACACTCACGGACCTCGTGTGCACGTCTGCGCGGAGTGTGGCAAAGCATTTGTGGAGAGTTCAAAACTGAAGAGGCATCAGCTCGTGCACACAGGAGAGAAACCGTTCCAGGTGGGATGCTAATGTGCTTCTGTTCATCGTTATTATCAAACATTTATGCGTCAACTGTATTTAGAGTATTTCACAAACCACTTTCCTTTCATTTTTATTTCCAGTGTACATTTGAGGGATGTGGCAAGCGCTTCTCCTTGGACTTTAACTTACGCACTCATGTGCGTATTCACACTGGAGACCGGCCCTATGTGTGCCCCTTTGATGGCTGCAACAAAAAATTTGCCCAGTCCACCAATCTCAAATCTCACATACTCACACACGCCAAAGCCAAAAACAACCAGTGACTTCTTTGTGAATGAACCAGGCTTCAAACAAGAACTGGTATGGGGTCGTGACCCCCGTCATTAGTTATACACAGACTGAATTATGGTCCTTGGCCTGCTTTGTTGTGAGAAATGCCCCCTTTGTGTTGCTTTTAGGTCAGAAGGTTCATACATAAAAATAATAAAAATACAGTTTTGTGTGCGGTTTTTGAGAAAGACCCTGTGACCGCCCGACTCTGCTCTGGCTGTCTCCCCTCTTCGGCTCGACCTGGAAGGAACTTTTCTATTGTGTCTTCTCAAGAAGACATTTATCCATGATTCTGCACTTGAGAACTTATTTATACCTTTACACAACCACTTTTTTATTTTTATTTTTTTGCAGTATTGGTTGAAATGGGCTTTTATCCTCAGAAACCGTTTTGATTTTGTAACCTTCCCCCGTCAAGTGTGCATATTGTACACAGTTTAATATAAACCTTGTGATGTATGCGTGAAGACTTTTGTAGAATTGGTTTCTTTCATAGTTACCATTTTTTGAGAAGATCAGAAGTTTTTTGCATACTTTCCTTTTCTACAACAATTTCAGATGTAGATGGTAGCCATGATTTCTTTTTTTTTTTTTGCATTTTTTTCCTTTCATTAGTGATCACTGATTAAAATGTTTTTCCTCTATTGCAATGCAAGACACAAAACATGTGATTTATCTTCTTACATGTCATGAAAACTGATTTGAAGTCATTGTAATTTGTCCTTTTAGCTCCTGGAGCTGCTCTAAATGCGGTGAATAAAGCAACTCAGGTTAACACAATTTAGTTCAGTGTAGTCTCAAACATACTTCATAAAGTTATTTTATTGGCAAGTTTCATGTTCATTCAGATTTATTTTTTACACTTGGAAAAAGGTTTCCGTTGTTGGCAGGTAAAAGGTGTCATCCTAAAGCTGGTGTGTGTGTGTTTGTGGACAAATGAGTCGCCACGTGCAGACGAGAAACCACAATGCATGTCAGAATTTGCTTAGCAAATCAAGTTCATGCCATTTACCTGCAGGCTTTTTTTTTTTGTATTCAGGTCCTCGGGAAAAATTTTAAACCTGTAGATCATTTTTTCTACTTGTTTAAAATAGTAACACACACATATATACATACGTTATATGTGTATGTGTATACGTACGTGTGTGTATATATATATATATATATATATATATATATATATACGTTATGTGTATGTCTGTATACGTGTGTGTGTATATATATATATATATATGTACACACATACGTCATGTGTATGTATACGAGTGTGTATATATAGATACACACACGTATACATACACAACGTGTGTGTGTATATATATATATACACACACATATATACATACATACGTTATGTGTGTGTGTATATATATATATATATATATATATATACGCACACACAAACATACGTTATGTGTATGTATACGTATGTGTGTGTGTATATATATATACAAACACAAACAGGTGCAACAACAGCAGGTAAAACTGCTGCATAATTTTAAATGTCTTCTTAGTTTATGAGCAGATAAAACCAAAACTATGTTATAGGAAGTTCCTGTTTTGTTGAGAGTACATGAATGTCACCAGAGCTGCATGCAGATCTGTTATAAATGAACATTTGTTCCAAGCTCATCCTGATAAAACATTTAATAGAAAAAGAAACAAAACCCCTAAAACATTCTCATTAACTACATCCAGTATAGTGTTCATTTATAATCCAGTTCTCATTAAATGATCCATTGCATAGTACTATCCCGTTCCCAAAAATCTAAACACGAAAATTTAAAGCCTCAGATTTCTGTTTATGCTCACTTTTCTGTAGATTCAGGAGAAAATTCAGTGCAGTAAAAAAAAAGATGTTTCAGTGATGATTAAAGGGATTGGGAGAACCTGGAGTGGGTTTCGGAGGTGAACAAAGCAGCAATCATCCAGAGTTTTTCTAGTGCCACTTGTCTCATCTTTTGGCACCAAGAACCTGATCAAAAGTTAAAATTTGCACATAGTAGCTGCTCTCAGAGCACACACTAGAGTTCCGGTCGCTCATTCAGGAGTGCCTGCAGCAGTGCGGGGTAGTTAGGAGTTCCCCAGCCTGTAACCGGGTCCCACGACGGTGCAGAACAGAAACCCTTCCCCTGAACCTGCTCATCCAGACAGGCCTGTTGACACCCTTCAGTCACCTAAAGAACACAAGAATGAACGTTACTTAGGGGGCAGAAGACAAACTGAGCTGCATCATGGATCGTTTTACATTTTAGACAGTCCGTAGGGAATAATGGGGAGTGTGTCTGCGGCTCTTACTTACGTCAAACAGACCCTGTCCCTTCAGCTTGTAGAGGAGCGGGTTTAAGAAGCCCAGGGCAGGTAAGCCCTTTGCAAACCGCTGACCGTTGATGAGGGACAGCATGCCCCCAACCACAGGAGTTGATGCCTGGAGGGGCAGAAATACCACTAACAAGCTCAGAGAACAACAAAACCGGAGGTGAAAATACTTTAAAAAATGCCATGAATGTTATCTCTGCTTCTTAGAAAAGCAAACATTTACTTAATATTTCACCGCTTCTGGATTTTTGCACCAACTAAACTCTAAAGCAAGGCTCCTAAAAAAACCACCCACACTACTAGTTTACCCGTTTAATTATAGATTCACTAGAATAAATACAATAAAGTTTATCCCTCACCAAATAGAATATTTACTAAGAAATCACAATGTAACCATAGAAACACTACTTGGTATATATATATGGTGTGTGTGTGTGTATCCATGTGTCTGCTCTGTCTTCTTGATCCCCATTGAGTCGTGGTGGATGGCTGCTTATACTGAGCCAGGATCCTCTGGAGGTTTCTTCCTATTATAAGGGAGTTTTCCTCTCCACTGTCGCTACATGCTTGCTTAGTATGAGGATTGCTGTAAAGACACTGACACCAATCAGTGACTTGATGCAATTTGCTGGGTTCCTTATGTAGGAAACGTTTTTCTGATTGGCTTAATGAACAGGGGTCTCATTTATCAAACATTGCGTAGAGTCCTTACTAAAACCGTACTTCAGCTCAGCAAAAAAATGTACTTACGCCAAGTAGGTTTGTGATCTATCAAACATGGACTACGCATAGCTGCATGCAATCTCCGCTTCATAAATCAGAAACTATCTAGAAAGGTTCTCAGCTGCATTTTAGTCACATCCCGCCCTCACCACGCCCACTTACTGCCATAAATAGTCAATGCAAAGTGCCTTGTGGACCTCATGCATATACATAAGCCGGCTGTTGCAGTGCTCCGCCAATGACGATGGCGACCGTAGATCAAGGCAGATCAAGGAAGCGCAATTTCACAGAAGCAGAAATTGAGGTAACTGTGGGTGAGGTGGAGAAATGAAAGGAAGTGCTTTTGCAAAACAAATAAGAGAAAATCCACGGAGTGGCACAGCGTTGCTGAAGCCGTCAATGTTGTGAATTCTTCAGAGAGATCTGTGGCGGATATAAAAAATGGTCCATTTGGGATTGGAACCCCAGACCCCCAAGTGAAAGTCACGCGCGCTAACCAGTCAGCCAAACGGAGATCTCCCCTGTCCAAGTAGCCTGTGCGCATGATCAATCGGGTCACAGTGACAGGACACACACTGTCACAGACGCATGACATTCTGTCTCAATCTGTCCCCCTGTTGATATTCTGCATTCCATATTCTGTGCTACAGGCTGTGTGTGTGTGTGTGTGTGTGTGTGTGTGTGTGTGTGTGTGTGTGTGGGTGGGTGGGGGGGGGTCTTGTTCTGTGTGAAAACGAAGCAGTACAAGTGATAATGCTGCAGGATTTCATAATTTTATCCTTCTCAGCAGCAGCTCTGCAGGTGCTCTCCATGTCCAACATGTGCGTAAGCCAGGTCCTTAGTCAACTTAATGTTGCTCACATTTTTCCGCTAAGTTTTCTTTCATAAATCCCAAAGTTTGCGTGGAAAGTTGCTTACGCAGCTTTCCGACCCCGTTTTGTGCGTAAGCAAGCTTGATAAATGAGGCCCCTGACCTGTATGGGCATGTTTACTGTGTGAAGTGCCTTGAGACGACTCTTGTCGTGATTTGGCGCTATATAAATAAACTTGAATTGAACTGAATTAAATTGGTCCGGATCGTGTTTAGACAACTTGAGGAAATAGTTTTTACCGTGTAAACATCAAGAACGGCATGCTCCAGGACCAGTAAGGAAAACATGCATATCATTTAAATATTTATTCTCAGAGAAATTATAATGTTTGAAATACTTTACCGAAGTCCCAGACACCCAGGGGATGGGCACTCTGTCCATGACCACCCAGTAATTTTTGGACAGGGCCGCCATGTCTGGGTAGGCCCGGCCGCTGGTGTTGAAGTAGGACGCAGGAGGGAGAGCTGATGTGCCGGTCTTCAGATACGCCTCCACAGCGCTGGCCTGAGGGGAAAATCAGGAAACCACGACATAAACACCATTTCCTAGTATCAGTACTGAAAACCCTCAGCACAGTTAATGTTGACACAAAACAAGTAAATAATGGTGGGCAACTGAAGTCTGCTTGTATTATATCTGCACCTGGTAGTCCGGCATCTTGAAGACGTTGCTAAAACCTCCTCCGCTGATGTAATCTGTGACTTCATAGGAGACTTTGAACGGATTCTTGAAGGACGTTCCTCCAACTGTGGTCACGTAAGGGCTGCCGAACAGAGAAATCCCCTTATTTCTGACTTTTCCGCCAGATTAACACGCCAATAATGTAGAGGTTTAATAACAGAATGCAGTTTTAGTTTCAGGAATCTGAATTTACCTTGAGGCTGGAAAACTGGGCCTGAAGGTGTTCTGATCTTTACCCATGTGCCTGCATCCTGCACCGTTGTCACCTGAACGTGACACAAGATCAAAGAGATAAAGAGCGGTGTAACAGGTAGCATACCTCGCACACATTTGTCAGATGCTACGGATAAAGTTACAGGAAAAGGCCAACGGATCCTCGGGGTTGTTGTTTTTCTTTTTTGTTTTGTAACAACAACCAGTCGTAGTTCATTCATCATTGTGGTGTTGAATCAGAACTCTGGGTCAGGAAATGAAAGCTCACTCTTCCTCTTCTGAACCACTGAATCATTCCTTTTGAGGAACATCAAACCTTGCTATGTGAATCTCAAAGAGTCACACGTTTTGAATCTGTTATGTTGGTGATGCAGATCGAACGTCTGTAAGGTGTGACTGACCAGAAGCAAAGAGCAGAGAGATCCCCCTGACTCCAGCCTTCATAAACTCGGTGTTGATGCGCATCATGTAGGCGGTGGACAGGCTGTCCTCGTCGTCCCCGTAGCTGATGGTGTGAACCCGGGGCAGGTCGGACATGTTGCTGAGCAACAAAATCCACTGCAGGAAGGGCTCCTGGGACTCGTGACGACCTGGAGACAAACAGTAAAATGAGACATGAGGGAACGTGTTAAGGGTGAATCTATTGAAGTTTTCCTAAAAAATAATGACTCACTCTGACCTGAATTAGAGAAGACCCATGTGGAGATGTTTGCCCCTGTGCTCATGATGTACTCCACATCCAGACTGGCCTCTATACCAGCTTTTCCTTCACCCTGGGTGCCTATGACTTGATCCACCTCGGACAGATGCTTGAACGTCCGACCAAATATGCTCATGAACTCGGCCAGGTCAGCAGGGTGGTAGTACTGCTCCAAGAACTGAAGGACGAGGCAGAAAATGTAAAAACTGCAACGATGTGAAACATAACATCAGAGGGAAACATCACACGTCCACTGACTTGAGCTACAGCCTGTCTGTTGTCCTGATCTGATCCCACATCAGCTGCTGTCAGATTGTAGCGCTCCCTCAGGATGGCGGGAGTCACTCCGAGGTGCACTTCTCCTTTAAACTTCTGCTGCTTCCTGTTGCCGTCTTTCTTTGTAGGCGGGAGGCGGTGAAGTCCTCCAACTGTAGAAGCAGAAAAGCAGCTGATTTTTGTTGACTAGAACGTGACTTGGATGAAAAATCAGCTGAAAATGAAACAAAGCTCACCAAAATCAAGGTGTTGGTGAACATTGTCGCTAACAGCGTATGGACCTGAGGATCTCACAATAGACTGGCCGTCTCTGACGTAATGGTGAAACCTACTTCCTGGAAGAAGCTTCTCAGCAATCCTTCAAACGAAATAAATAATATTAAAACCAAACCAACTGATTTCTACTCAGAGACTAAGGTCTCTGTTTTTAGGTGGTTTTAGTTTCATAAAGTTGACAGACATCCACTGCTTCACATCTGTTAAGCAGTCCAGTAGAAGCCAACTGAATTAAGAGATGAGTGTAAGATGGATCTGAAGATCATCTGCAAAAGTAGAGCTCAATGACGAAATGTATAATGAAAAAAGTGTGGGCCCCAAAATGGAACCTTGTGGAACACCGCTGGTCACAGGTGCTGTTTCTGATGTGAAAAGACCCACGTTCAGGACCTACCCTGCAAGTAGGACTTGAACCATTTAAGAACAGTGCCCCTACCAACACGACTCCAGATGAGACAGCAGAATGTCATGATCAAAAGCATTGAATGCAGCAAATAAATCCAATAACAATAGAGCAGCCAAATTACCAGAGTCACTGATTACCAACAAATTAAAAACCTGTAAAAGAGCACTTTCAGTGCTGACGTGCATTGAAACCTGATTGAAATTTTTCTAAAGGTAAAATAATCTTGTAGCTGATAAATGAACCACTTTCTCCAGGGCCTTTGACAGAAAGCTAAGCTTAGAAACAATCAATCAATCAATCAACTTTTATTTATGTAGCACTTTATCGTACAATACATGCAACTCAAAGTGCTTAACAAACCCACATTCCCTCCCATCCCCAGAATTTTAAAAACAGTCTGACAATAAAAACCCCTTCACAACACTCATCCTCCGGCACACACGCACACACATGCACACGCACGCACACACGCACACACACACACACACACGCACACACATGCATACATGCCCCCTTTCCCATGGTAAAAAAACACGATTGACTGAGCTCAGATGAGCCAGACCAGCTAAGATAAGGATAAGGAAACACCATCAGGGGAGCCATCTGCCCCGGCAGCAGCAGATCCACAGCAGCAGCCGAGGCACTGACACAGGGCGCCCACCTCCATCTAGGCACACCTGGAAAGCACCCAGGCCACCACAGCCGACCACCGCTGCCGGGGCAGAGGGCTCCCACAGAGGAACCACTGGAAAAAGGTTAAATTAAGGTTAAAATATACAATCAAAAGAACTAAAATGAGATTTGTAATATAAAAAGTTATATAGATATTAAAATAATGTTGATCATAAATCATGGTAAAAAACTGTTTAAAAAGCAAGTATAAAGAAAGAATACATTAAATAAATTTAAAAATAGATAAATAAATAACCTAAGTAATTAAATAATTTAAAAAGTGATAGTAATTAGTTAAAAGCTAAGCTAAAAAGATGGGTCTTGAGCCTGTTTCTAAAAACATGAACGTTCTCAGCAGCCCTGAGGTCCCCTGGCAGCTCGTTCCAGAGGCGAGGACTGTAGTACTGGAAGGACGCTTCGCCGTCAGTATGAGTCGTGACTTTAGGGATGACAAGGAGACGGCTGCCAGAGGAGCGCAGAGACCGCGTGGGTTCATACGGTAAAAGCAGTTCTGAAAGACAAGAAGGCCCAAGACCGTTAAGACACGTAAAAACCGTTAAAAGTATTTTGAAATCGATCCTGAAACATACAGGGAGCCAATGCAGTGATTCTAAAACTGAAGTGATGTGCTCTCGCCTCCTGGTCTTCGTCAGGACACGTGCTGCTGAGTTTTGTAATAGTTGTAGACTTGAAATCCTCTTTTTAGGAAGACCAGAAAGCAGGGCATTGCAGTAGTCTATCCTACTGGTGATAAAAGCATGCATCAGCGTCTCCGTATTGGCCCAAGAGAGAATGGGGCAGACTCTGGCGATGTTCTTTAGATGATAAAAAAATATTTTGGTGATATTTTCAATATGATGGATAAAACTCAGCTCAGTCAAAGATGACACCCAGGTTCTTCACTTGTGAAAATGGATTACAAGACAGTGATTGTAATTTTGGTAAAAGCTTATCTCTGGGACCGATAACTAAAACTTCAGTTTTGTCTTGGCTGAGCTGGAGAAAGTTTTCTGCCATCCAGGATTTGATGTCAAAAATGCAATTAAAAAGTGTTTCCATTAGCCGTGTGTCATCAGGAGACAGAGATGTACAGCTGTGTATCATCAGCGTAACTGTGGAAATTCACCCCGTGTCTCCTGATGACACTGCCGAGAGGGAGCATATAAAGGTTAAAAAGCGCTGGGCCTAAAATTGAACCCTGGGGCACACCACATGTAATCCCATGAACCCTCAAGAAACAACTATATTTAGAAAGGTAAGTAGGATCTAAACTTGGCTATTTTAAGAGTGGAGGCTAGTTTAAAACACTGTAGGACTTAACCTGAGAGGAGGGAAACATTAGAGGTGGAATGTAGTCCAGAACACAGAGAGAAGGCCTCTAATGATGGGTAATGACCAATAGTTCCTACAGAGGGACTGGTTGAAACAAAAGGGGAAAGAACTTAGATCTAAAACAGAAGATAATGATCTAATAAGTGAGATTTTATCTGGGAAAAGGTTTAGGGCAGGGGTAGACAACTTCCTTCCTTGAGAGCCGGTATCAGGTATGTTTTAGTTGTTTCTCTGCTCCAGCAGCTGATGAAGCTCGGCAGGATTAAAATGATTAAAATCAGGTGTAATGAAGCAGAGAAGAAACTAAAGCATGAATGATACTGGTCCTCGGAGAAGGGAGTTGTCTACCCCTGGTTTAGGGTTGAAGGCATTTGGTCAGACTATAAAAAAGAGGAAGACTGCTGCATGATGCCTGATTGTCTTTAAAACCGCAGAAACAGGAACTGCCTCACAAGATACTATTTTCACGAGATTTACGAGACTAAAGCAGAAAAGTCACCAGGAGCCTTTTTCCTGTTTTCACACAAAAGAGAAGAGAAAACAGGACAAATGTTACCAAATAAAGAAACGCTTACTCTGCAGTCATGGTGCACTGTAAAAAGTCCTGAGTGTGAACAGTGTGACAGCTTGAAATCCCATGATGCTGCAGCCAGCTATGCACCGTTTTCTGGGTGAGTTCAGACGGACGAACAAGAGAAGCGACTTCTTCAAGACTGAGATATTTTCCTGGGGAGGAAGTTTGAAGAATCTCATAAAGTCACACTTGACTCCTTTCTGTGTGTGTGTGTGTGTGTGTGTGTGTGTGTGTGTGTGTGTGTGTGTGTGTGTGTGTGTGTGTGTGTGTGTGTGTGTGTGTGTGTTATCCAGTATGTGTAGTGTTGAATACCATAATGAGCTGAATCTGGGTCTGACACCAGCCTGAGTCTTTCCTCCAACAGATGAATGTTCTGCTGCTTCAGGGCAAAGGTCAGCTTCAGCTCATCTGAGGCATCAGCTCGACCAACATGAGTCCAGTCCTTAGAAATCCTAAAAAATAAATAAATAAAATCATCCTATCATAACAATAAACTACACCTTAGATTCAAACATCTGCTTACAGGACATCTTGGTCATATTCAAGATATCCACACCAGACCAAGGAGGTGCATAACAGGGGGATGGAGAAGGTCAATCTGATGGAGACAGAAAACAATAACACAGCTTTAAAATTCTAGGTCATCACACCCGAAAGTAGTTTGTGGTTATGACAACAACTAGTGATGCATATGAGCTCAAAAGGTAATTCGAGGTGAAAAAAACAATTTTAAGCAACATTTTAGCCATTTTTAAAAATGTAACATGGACAGAAGTTATTTACAGCCGCAACATTAGCCACGACTAAGGTCAATGCCAAAAGGTAAACAAAAGCTTAAGACGGGTTAAGATATATTACATTTTATTTTTTTGGTGGTGCCATAAAAATAAAATATTTCATCTTATTCAGGTACTCACAGTATCTTCATGGTGTCACGGCAGTGACTAGCCTGCTATAAAGGCAGCTCGTTTCGCTGTTGTCGCCGGATACGTCATTTGGAATCCTAGGATGTCCAAGGAAGGTCCCGCCTTTCTCACCTCTGATTGGCTGGAAGGGCTCTCCTACGATTGGCTATTTCATGTAAGACGTTTAAATGATATATTTATTTAGTCTGGCTTGCCAGGCTAGGGTTTTTATGTTTACAGCCAGATCTTCAGGAGTGTTTTGAAGAAAATAGCTATAATAAACATCCTTTCCTGTTTTGCAACAAACCAGTTTTAGTTTCATAAATGAACGTGGAAAAACGTCAAATGTGAACTTGTAATAAATCTTATTGCATTTTATCACACTGTAGACTGACTCCATATCTGTTGGCTCTATAGGGGTTATCTTATTATTTAGTTATTAGGCTATCCTATGTCTTCACTTTAATAAATTAAGGGTGTTTACAAGTTAGAGCACATCTCTCATCATCAGATTAAATGCGTGTCATTTATCAAAAATCAACCGATTATGATTTAGACCAATTTTTCACCAGTTTTCATTATTCTAGAAAAGAAAAAGACCTGATGCACACAGCTGGGCAGAATATGGCAGTTTTCATAAATTTCATACCCAGATAAGGCACATATGTTTATCCTATGTACTCTAACACTTGAGAGCCAAGAGATACGAAGTAAGTCCAACAGTTTGATAAATGCAACAAGATTCACATTTTACGTTTTTCAGTTTTTTATCAAACATAAAATATTTTTGCAAAACAGGACAGAATGGTTATTAAAGCACTAAGTCCACATTTTCATTACAAAACTCCAGAGATGTGGACTCAAGTCACATGACTTGGACTCCAGGCAGACTCGAGTCAATATTTTAATGACTTCTGACTTGACTTGATAAAATTTATAAAGACTTACGACTTGACTCGGACTTAAACGCCAATGACTTGCGAGTTAAATCGACTTGCATCTGTTACTTGATGATGACTTGAGCATATTTGATATTTTAGCACAAAAGTGGCACGACATGGACAAAAATCAGAAATCATTCTTGTTCTGCAAAATGCAGAAGCACTTTATTTAGAATCAGTTTCAGTTGAACTTTCTGCTTGTTTGAGCAAATAAATGAAGCTTTAAGAAGCTTTATTTCTGGAATTTATTTATTATCATTGTCATTAAATTGAAGTTGGACAGATGACTTGATTATGACTTGAAAATTCAAAGCTAAGGACTTGGACTTCCTCATAATTGACTATGGATTCGACTTGGACTTGATTGTCTTTGACTTGGACTTGACCGGAAAGACTTGTGCTTTGCACAGCAGAGACTTGGTCACACCTCTGGAAAAACTCCCCAAACCAGCTTTATGCTGTTAGCGAGGACAGGCGGTTTGCTGCTAAATGAAATAGTAGTGGAGCCTTTCTAGCCAATCAGAAGCGAGAAAGGCGGGATCTTCCTTAGACATCCTAGGATTCCAAATGTCGCTCCCGGAGTCACGTGAGAGGCGTTCACGTACTCTTAACCGCGGTGGGGTTTTACAGCTTTATACTGGTAAAAGCTTCCGTCATCCAGGTCATGGGAATCCAAAGGGTTCAACTGAAGGCAATTAGACGTCTTTGGTTTCTTGAAGATGTTTCGCTTCTCATCCGAGGAGCTTTGTCAATTCCAACTGGAATACGGGAGAGTCAAGCTTATAAGCTGTCTATAACAAAAAGGAAAACAAAAGGAAGAAAAACACATCAAGAAAGTTCCCCAAAATTGCAGATACTCTAATTGGGCCTTTGTGAAATCTACAAGATGTCTGGAAAAGCATCCAAAGCAGCAACCAAAGGCCAGCATTCGTGGCAGGAGTCTGAGAGAAACTTAGAAGAATCTTCTCCAAACACAACATCCCAATAAACTTTACACCCAACAACACCCTCAGACAGAAACTGGTCCATCCAAAAGACAAAACACCCAAACAGAAGCTCTGTAGCATCGTTTATGCAGTCCAGTGTAGTGAGGACTGTCCAGATGTTTACATTGGAGAAACACATGGCACAACACAGCAGAGCCACCGTTTCAGGTCAAGACTCTCATGTATTTATCAGGATTGTGCTCATTTTATTATTTTTTCATAAGTGAAAAATTCAAAATTATCCTTTAAGGTAAATAAAATATTCTAGTAGTACATCTTTACAGTGATGCCGTTAAAAAAATCAACTATTGATCTTACTATACCTTTTATTATCTAATCATACATTTAATTAATTATTGATTAAAAAAAAAGAGTAGCTTGTACCAAAATACAAAAGCCATACGTATCTAAATATTTCTGGTCTATATTAAACCCTAAACTCCAAAAACCAAGCACATTTAAATGAGATCAAACAAAAAAGGTTTATTAAAAAGACATTTACAACTAGATCTTTGAGAACGCACTTAAGGTAAAAAACCATATTGACAAAGAGCCAGTCGGATTTACAAAATTAAGGACTTTAAATTTCTAACTTAACAGATCTTCCAAGCAAAACTTCTAGTTGAAATTCTATATACATATATGTAAATATATATATATATATATATATATGTGCGTTTGATTGGTTAAACCTGGTAAAAATGTATTTACATCTTCAATCTGTTCTTCTGACTCCAGTTCATGTGGACTATTTCCTAAAAGAAAATAAAACATTTAATCTTTAATTCCAATCAGGTGTCTGAGAAGTAGAAGTCCTGCTGCTCGTCGCTGTCAGACAGACAGTCAGTGTTTCCTGGGAACATCTCCCAAACTGCAAAGTTGTTGTTTTCTACTGAAGGAAAAAAGAAGATGTTAATAAAGGTTTGGTCTGATGTAAATTTGTGTAGGACAGGGTTATCTGCAGGTTTAAGGGAGCCAAATTTATGACTTTTTAATACCTTTTTTAAGGCCACTTTGACCAAATTTATGCAATTTTTTTATTTATTTTAAGCTACAATTTCCAGCAATTGCCTGGAACCGGTGATCACCACGTCGAGGATGTGGGATTAGCCATCCAGTTACCATTAAACTTGCACATCCCCATGGCGCAAGCTCCCACTAGCTTAACCAGCTATATGTGCTCATCTAAAAACAGCCCCCTTTCACAACCAACTGAATGTGTACGGTTCCGCTTATATCACACAAAAAATCCTGAACACTAACTAGAAATTCATGAACATTTTATAGAAATAAAAGAATCTTGTTTGTTGGGTCTTTGGTAATTTAAGACCTTTGGAAATTGTTTTCAAGGCCTTAAATTTGGAAAAGTAAATTTAAGACTTTTTAAGGACCCGCGGATACCCTGGTAGGATAAAAACTTTTACATGTATTATTATACTACAGTAGCCGAGTGTATTTTGTAGTAAATGTAATTAGACACCAACCTGTGCATCTTTGTATTGAGCGTTTAACTGACGGCGTTGCAAATTTCTACAAGAAACAAAGAGACTCTTCAATGTGAAATCAGACGACTTAAATGAGTCAGAAATGAAACCATCAATCCTTCAAAAGCCCGTACCGTTGGCTGTGTCATCCTGGAGGCGTTGAACTGATTCTTTTTCATTTTCTTCTGCAGTTGATAAACGACCTTGTTGTCGTTTTTGCTTTGAAAATGGAGAAAACCACAACGGCGTTATTTGTCTGGAGTCAGCGAAGAAAATAAAAATGCAGAAGTCGAGCTCTTACGTGTTGGGAGAGCCGATCATGCCCGGAGTGATGGGCAAACACTGAGGCGTCTTCGCTTCGGGGAAACGCGACAACATCGGGGTCTGAGGTGCCAGGCTCGAAATCGTGAACTCGTGTTCGTCGCTCAAACACACAGAAGGAACCTGATCATCAACGGGTCAAAGAGTCAGTTCCTCATCTCGTCACGAGTCGGATTTGCACAGAAAAACGTGAAGCAGACAGACCTCGACGCGCTGGTTCTGCATGTACGCCGAGCTGAAGGCGTCGTCGACATCTTCTCTGGCCACAGCCTCCAGGAACTGACGCACCTGCTGCTTCCTCTTCAACGTCCCCACTCGGGCAGAAACCACCGGGCGCTCTGTTATCACATGAATTTGCTCAGTTCTGGTTTTATACCACAAACATTGCTAACAGCCGGTACTGATCTACCTGGAGGTTTCGGTTCTTGCACCTTCGTCTTCTTCTTGGGTTTTGCGGTGCCTCTCTCTGGACTCTGGCGTGCTCCCTTTGACACGTGCTGCTTGTGGCATTCTTCTGCTGAGCGGGTTCCCACCATCCTCGCCACCTTGGCCCAGAAGCCCGTTATGTTTCGGGGATAGAAAGACACGGCTCTGGAAAACAAAATCAGATATAAAATTCATGCTTATAGATTTGACTTCTCACCGCATGAACTTACTCTTGAAGCTTACTGAGCTCCATCTTGGTCCACCCGTTTTCATCTTCCTCTTTCTGTTTAACTTTGTCGCTCAGTCTTGTTCTGCCCATCGTTTTCGGTTCTTCCTCCCTCTTCTTAGAGGACAAAAGGCTGCGGTCCGGTTGTGTTTTGTTGGAGATGCTCACACCTACCTTACTAGCCACCCTTTTCTCCTGCCTTCTTTTCTTCTTAGGAAACTCTTCATCTGACAAAGTGGGGCTTGATGAATTCTCAGTAGAAGGTGAGATCCGATTTCTACTTGATGCTTTCAGTGAATACCGGATGGTGCCGTCCGTCTGCTTCTGTGACCTCTGTGTTGAAGATGCTTCAGGTTCACCTTGTTTTTGTAAGCCACCGTTTTTGTATCTTCTTCTCGTGTGTGGAAGCCTTTGACTGGAGGTCCTTGTGCTACCAGACGGGATCTCAAACATCTCTCGGGTGGGCCCAGATGAATTACCGGGCTTCTTGTCACGGCTAACGCCAGTTTTATTCTGATTTTGAAACGCTCTAACCTTCCTCACCAGCTGTGAGGGCTCCTCTTTTTCTATTTTCTTAGAATCTAGAAGAAAAAATAGAAATCTGTAAATAAACTCTGCTTATATCAGCACCAAAGCCTCCACCTCTCCTGAGAGCTTTACCCTCTCTCCTGGGCTGGAGCGCATCTGCCGGCTTCTGCGACTGTCTCAAAGATGCTATTGAAGAAGTGTCCTGTAGGAAAAAAATGATTCATTTCATTTGATTATTTACTCGTAGGATAACCGAGCAACGTAACTTGTGCTTACAGAGGTATCGTAACAATCGTGGATGGTGACGTTCATGTCTACATCTAGAGTGATTCTCCCTCCTCTCCAGTACTCCAGAGGAGGCTTGATCACTCGGCCGCTTCGAGAAACTTTAGTAGAGGAGGCAGGAGGACAAGAATCAGCTGGAAAGGAAACAAAAACAGATAAAATTTTAACGCAGCTGAACTAAATGAATAAACAAGCTAGCTAAGAGTCTCACTTACGTGTCCTGAATGAATCTCGTCTCCATCTTTTCACAGACTGGCTAGCAGAGGCTTTGGGGGGCGTGACGTCCTTCGCTTTGTTTTTCCTTGTTTCCTTCCTGCAATTCAAGGAAATTTAATAAAAACTAAAATTAAAAATAGCTTGGAAGAAATTATTTTCTGTAAAGGTTTGGATTCAGGAATATTCTCACGTTTTGCACTCGGACGTCATTTTCTCATAAAGAGTCTTCCACATCGGAGGAAATCCAGACTCAAACTTCTTCAAAAAGCTCTTTGGAAGATCTAAGGATGAAAAAACGAGAGGTGAAAAAAATGTTGTTAGACTTTTTAATGTTCAAAGGTCTCTGTCGCTCATTGTTATGCCTTAAGGGTCATTTTCTGTGGTAAAAAAAAAAAGCTCTGGTGCTTTTGTTTCAGAGGGTAGAAGTGTGTCGAGAGAGAGAGAGAGAGAGAGAGAGAGAGAGAGAGAGAGAGAGAGAGAGAGAGAGAGAGAGAGAGAGAGAGAGCGAGAGAGAGAGAGAGAGAGAGAGAGAGAGAGAGAGAGAGAGAGAGAGAGAGAGAGTGTGTGTGTGTGTGACAACAGGATTCGCATCTGCAGGTGTTCCACCGAACTCGTAACGTAATGAGCGTGTTCATTCCTACCAGGAACATTTCAGATGTGCAGCAGCTGCAAAAGCGTTCCACACAGCTGGCCCCGCAAGACCATGCATGACTTCATCAGTTCATGTGATAACAAGCAAGGACAAAGACTGGGCTGCATGCTGGCGCAGTGGTTAGCACTGTTGCCTCGCAGCATGAAGGTTGCAGGTTCGAAACTCGGCTGCGGCCTTTCTGCGTGGAGTTGCGTGTTCTCCCCATGCATGCGTGGGTGTCCGCCGAGTACTCCGGTTTCCCCCACAGATCACAACATGCCCTATAGGTTATAAATTGTAAGTCGCTTTGGATAAAAGCGTCTGCTAAGTGAATAAACATAAACAAAGATGATGGCTTGCTTCCAAAAGGTCTGTAGTTTATTCTTCTGTTTACCTCCACCAAGGAGGCGTCACAGGCAACTATGTATTTTATTATATAGTTAGGCAAACTGAAATCTGCATTTTATTTTGAAATTCGCCAGAGATGTTTTAAAAATCCCCCATGTTTGATTTCCAGTCTGGCCTGATCTGAACTGCTGAGCTCGACGTGCTCTGGAATCGTAGAGCGTTAACTGGAGGGACGGGCCGCTGCACGTACGTTGAAAACAATCCCATTGACTTTAGCTGCACTTATTAGCTTCCCATTATACTTCACAGACGTTTCACGACACTCATGCATTCAGTGGAGAGTCAGGGTCACTCATTAATATTCATGACATGATATCTGAACAGCTCTCTGATTGGCTAACAGCAATGCAACTCTTCCGCTGTCCCTGTTCGCTCTTGGTTTGGGTAAAAAATGTAACATTGATGTTTCATCTCCACAAATAACAAAAGCCTGCGCATGTTCCACCATGTTGTGGAGTTTTAATGCTAATGTTTAGCTTCTACTAGCCAAAACGAGGTCTGCTCTCCCCTCACGGCTGCAAAGTCAACACAGCCTTCTGCGAGTCCATGAGTCAAATCGTTTTGCCATCTGGTTCCTTTCTGCGGCTAGAAAAACATTTTCACGTTCAGCAAACATCTGAAGCTCATTGTGACTCAGCAAACGAGACCTTTAATTCTGGCTAATGCAGGTTCCCATTATTATTTGATCAGGTGTGAATGATAGGGCTTACCAGAATCACGATGCATTTTAATTTTCCCAACCAGTACGTACACCCGACCGGAGGCGGTTTTCAGCACCCTTGATGAGACTCTGTCCACGATGAAACTACTGTTCCACAGAATGTTGTCGGTCCTGGAAGGTCAGTCAAGTACAAAACACCAGAGTTCACACACCACCACACAGGATCTGAAAAGTCCCACGTTTATGACTGGAACGAAACATTATGTCTGTATGTTGATGCTTTATTAGTACAGGCTATGACTTATAAAACTGTGACTTTTTGTTGACACACTTACCCGTGAATCCCGGTGACAAACAGGCCTTTAGGATTTCTTCCTAGGGACCACTTTTTAAGATAAATCACACTTTCCTGTAGACAAAAACGTTAGTAAGGAATGCTAAACTAAAACTTTCATTTTTAGTCAACATTAATGAGAAATTTATTTACCCCAGACTTAAAGACAATGGTCTTTTATTTATTAATTTACTAATTGTGTATTATTTGTGTATTTATTTGTTATAGAGATGCATTCCAAATGTTTTCTATTCTGGATAGAAATAACAACAAAAAAAACAACAACATGTCAACAGTGCTTGAAATATATTATACTCACAGCTGGGAATTCCTGCTGATTGATCCAAAGGCTGCGTTTGGACTCATCCTTGTCCCTCTTCGGTATGGAGATCTGTGGAGTGTTCAGCACAAGCGGATCTTCCAGCAGAATAGGCTGTTCGAGTGTAGCGGGAACCCAGACATCCTCTGCTCCACCCGTCTCTGAGCGGCTGCCAGCTGAGTCTTCTCTGTCTTGGTTTACTGGGTCTGTGGTTTCTGGAGCATCGGCCGAAGCATCTTCCTCCATCTCTTCCATAGAGCGAGCCGTGGAGGGAGAAGTGTCAGAGTCCTGCATGCTTCCTTTGAAAGAGAAAAAGTCATTAACTTTAGCACAATCTTGCTGTGCAGCAAAACCACACGATGCTTTGCGCTCATCCCCACCAGTCAGCGCTCTTCTGCTGTTGTGAACATTTGTCTTTCCCCCTTTGCTCTCCCTCTCCTTCATGTAGGCAAACATCTTGGCAGGGGAGGCTGTGGGTAATCTTTCCAACACAACAGTGCAGCCTGTTGACAAAAACAATAAACAAAGAAAAGCCCTTAAAACTGTTTTTCTCTTAATGGGACAAAATGCAGAAAAAACAGACACAACTCACGTTTGTTTACGACTGAGCTTGACTGGGGGGTCTTGGGTTGTTGGAGCATCTCTGACTGATCAGCAGGAAGTCCTCCAGCCAGTATGCTAGAGTTGTTGTGAGTGTGATCCTCTGTGGACAACGACCTTCTCATTCCTCTCGCATCTTCCACGCGCTCCTCGGTGGTTCTGATGACACAATTACACTCCTGTTGATCTAGTTTCTTCCTCAGCCTGTTCTTTATGGGGGTAAACATCCTCCCCTGAGACACAGGACTAAGAGGGGTTGCTCTCTTATCAGACACACTCCTTCCCGTGCTTTCTACTGACTGTCTCTTCACTGGACTCCTGCTGGACAAAACACGTGACTCCCAGATCTGAGGTGTCCTTTGGTGGATCTGATCTCTGGTGACCGAAGAGAAAGGCTGAGACACAGCTGTTGACTCCATTAAAGTCCCGTCTCTCAGCTTTCGTTTGTATCCACACAAATCAGTCATTGGAGATGTTTCCCGCAACGATGAGTACCCACATTTCTTCTGGGGACTCGAAATGGGCGAAAGAGTCAAAGCCTGCGCTTCGTTGTAATGAGAATCAACCGTTTTGTTTTCCTTGTGTTTGTCGACCGTGTTCGTAGATTTCCTCCAGGGAGAGAGAAAAGCTGCCCCATGTTTCTCTCTAACGCTTAACAGCGGATTGTTGCCTATAAAATCGTCCAGCTTCGCGTTCATCGCCTCCATCTGCACTTTAGATTTGAGCCTCGCAAACACCTTTGCGGGAGATTCGAAGTAGGAATGTGTGTGTTGTAATGAATTAAATGACGCCATAGTTTAACACATTAAACGGGACCTAATGTATCCGGTTTCCAGACTAGTAGCTAGCTCGCTAGCCTAGCGCGCTATTTTCGAATTTCTCTGCGCTGCTGTCTTTGGCTGGAATTCTCTGACGTACACCCAAAACAAAACGTCAGTACAGTTTTACGTCCGCTACGCACGCTTCTTCGCGTTCTTCTTCAAAAGACAAAACTTCGCAAGTCTCGATCTGTTAAAATGTGTAGCTAAAAATTAACAACTGAAAAAGTGGAGGTTAAAATGCCTATATCTATAAAAATAAGTCCTGTTTCGAGCCACTCTTCTCTGTACATGTAGAGACAAAGAGGGAATGTAGAGGGCGGTAAAACAAAAAGGCCAAAAAAAAACCATAGAAGAAGAAATAGGACGCGAAGAAGACAACCGCGCGTGCGCAGTTTAAATAACTTTCCCGAATAAGCTTGTTGTTAGACGCGAAGTTGAGAGAAGCAGTTTTGAAAGAGAGTATTTGTGTTAGATTTTTTAAATTCGATATAGTCTAAGTGGTTGTTTACACCAGTAAGGGATACACGCTTTATTTTACAGGTTTTGGGATATAAAGTGTTGTTTTCTGTGTGAAAACTAGCGAACCAGTGTGGCTGAGTGATGCAACATGGCAGCAAGTGCTGTCACTAGATGTTTTCTGTCAGCATTGAGGACACAGGCTCGGAGTCAGGCTGGAGTTCACCTTTCGGGACAGAGTCGGGTGCTTTCTACTGTGATGTGTAAAAACGGAGAGTCGCGGGGGAACACGAGCCTCGAGAGGAGAGCTCCAGCTCGGGACGAGGGACGAGGTCGGAGACTGAACCCTTCCATCTGGAAGTCTGTCGGTTTGGCGATATGCGGTGCGGTCCTCCTGGACAGGGATAAGGACGAACACGGAGACGCTAAAGTTCTCAAACCCGGGAGCTGTGTTGGACTCATTCTTGCCTCGGCTCAGTGCGCTTCTCCCTTTAAACCCGACAGCCCCAGATTCAGATACAACTTTATAGCGGATGTGGTGGAGAAGTCCGCTCCAGCTGTGGTCTACATAGAAATCCTGGGCAGGTGAGTTCTTCTGGGGGCTTGAAAACTTTTAAAAATGTTGAAATTGGAATTGGGTATCTTCAAAGTTTGGGAAGTGCTTTAATTTGTTTAAATAGGTACTTAAAAGGTGCATGAAACTAACTTATCAGACCAGGAAGTAAAATAACGGTAATCATGAGCATGTACATACATTGTTTATGCACGTGAAAGTAGCATCAGCTTTAAGATGCTGGAAAAGCTTGAAAACTTTCCTTGAAAGTGCTTGAAAAAAAGCTTTAATTTAAAAATTGAAACCCTTACTCAGATCTGGTGGCTCATGAAGAATATTCATTTAACTGGTTTAACATTTAGATTAGCAGGAGTAATCTCAGTGAGATTCAGAATCTCCTTTACAATAGAGTCTTGGCCAAGACAGCAGCTTAATTGGTTTCAAAATAAAAGAAATCTAATAAAAAAGAAGAGAAAACTAAAGCCAATACATTGGCATGATCACCAGCAGTGTCCATTAGCAACACATGTCCATTTAGTCATGGGAAAAATCCTTAATCCTAGATTTGAACTGTGCCATTATTGGTAAAATAATCTAAATTGAAGTGACTGTGCTACTTAAACCAGGATGGGGGTGTAAAAACCTTTAAAGCATTTATTTTGTAGAAGAACAAGTCAGATTTCTAACAGTGCTAATAGTAGATACATATTATCTGTTTAAACGTGACATTGTGATGAGAAACTGAAATGTGGTATTTAATCTAATTGAAAGTTGTTTATTTCTAATGTTTGGTGATTTTTACTCTCTTTTATTTTCAATTATTATAAATATGACCCAAAAAAATTATGAAAATAAACATGTTTTTAACTTCAGGCTAAATCTTGCGTTTGTTTCACAGACACCCGTTTTCAGGAAGAGAAGTTCCTGTTTCGAATGGTTCCGGTTTCATCGTCAGCAGCGACGGCCTCATCGTCACTAACGCTCATGTTGTGGCCAATAAGAGAGCGGTCCGTGTGAAGCTCCCAAATGGAGACTCTTATAACGCTACTGTGCAGGATGTGGACCCTGAGGCAGACATAGCTACCATTAGAATCACTCCAAAGGTGAACAAACACTTAGAATATAACAGGGGGAAGCAGTCTAGATCTGCTGCAGACTCTGGATGAAGATTTATTCACATTAATGGAGCCAGATGGAGATTATTATTTATTTTTGGACAGTTAGGCTGTTTAAAATGATGCTTAAAATTTAGCAGAAGTGTGGCGCACACCCCCTTCTGTCATTTTCTATTTTAATGAGTCATTTCTTAATATTTTTGTGATTATTTGAGTTTTGCTTAATATTTTCTGTCAGTATTTAAGTTGTTTCTGCTAATTAGTTATTGAGAAAATACAGATTTGCTGAATTTTACATAATCGAATAATAAAAGTATCATAATAAAAGACTGTGATCCAAATATTATGAAAGACAAGGATTATGAAAGGTGTTGTCACCATTTACCGAGCAGGCACCAGTGATCTGGTTGAAGAACTCAAGAATTACCTCATTTATTTTTGTGTAATAGCTCCTGAAAGTCCTCGTTTCCCCCCTCCTGATGTGCAGAGTCCGTTACCCACGCTCACACTCGGTCAGTCATCGGACGTTCGACAAGGAGAGTTCGTGGTTGCCATGGGAAGTCCGTTCTCGCTGAGAAACACGATCACATCCGGGATCGTCAGCTCAGCTCAGAGGGGCAGCAAAGAGCTCGGCCTTTCCAACTCCAACATGGAGTATATCCAGACCGACGCCACAATCGACGCGAGTACTTTTTCTTCATTTTACATAGTTTAACCCTTTTTAGGACCAATATTCCTGAATGTAGATTTCCCATGACTCAAGTATTTTTATTATTACTTGTTTTCTTTGCAGTTTGGAAATTCTGGAGGTCCTTTGATTAATCTGGTGAGTTGAGGTTCCTGCTCAGTTGAGCTGTAACACTTCTACCTGGTTTGGATTATTGTGAAATGACTAAAACAGAGTTAACTCTTCTGTTTCATTTCCTGAAGTGAACTAATACAATTAGAATGAGCTACGACCACCAGATGAACACATCCGTGCACCATCTTTAGATTTCACTAATACTCCTTTTTTTAAATCAGGATGGAGAGGTGATTGGGATCAACACCATGAAGGTGACTGCAGGGATCTCATTTGCTATCCCGTCTGATCATGTGAAGGTTTTTCTTGAAAAAGCAGCAAAAAGAAAAAGTAAGAAAAAAAAAAACTTTTATGTTTAAACTCTTTAGATTTCCAAAAGCATATTTATTTATTTAGCATCTCACCTCGTCTCTTAAGCTTCTTGGTTTGGCGAATCGGGATCAAAGCCGCGCTACATCGGCGTTATGATGCTGACATTGACCCAGAGGTGAAAAACTCTTAAACAGACCTGCTGCAGGCATTTTAAGAGCTACCTAAAATCTGATGGGTTTATTTGTGCTTTGTTCATTTTAGCATCATTGCTCAGCTGAAAACGAGAGACCCGTCATTTCCAAATGTGACCCACGGAGTCCTGATCCACAGAGTGATTACCGGCTCACCGGCCAGCAGGTAGCCAGCTCAGGTTAATCCCAGTTTATATCCTTTTGTTACGAGGTAACGTAACCAGCAGTAAACCGTTTCAGAGCCGGCATGCTTCCTGGAGACATCGTGGTGGAGATAAACGGGGTCAAGGTGTTCTCCGCTGAGGAGATCTACAAGGCCATTCGCAGCAACAGCAACATCGCTGTGATGGTTATGAGAGGAAACAACCTGATTCAGCTTCAAGTGACTCCTGAAGGCATCGAGTAACGCCACCACTGCTGCGACAGAGCCGCTTCAACAGGAAAACTGTGAAACACGACTGGGTTCAAACAGATTTCTTTTTGCGACGGTTCATCCGTGTTCTCTGCTGTGATTGTTGCAAACATTGTAATTTTTTAATCTTTGTTTAGCCACAAAAATGCATTAACTGTAAAACTAGTAATAAAAATACAAATTGGTGCACTTTATTAAAGCTATTTATTGTTAAACAGCACAAAGAGAGACTCAACACTATGGCAAGGAGGGATGGTACTAAACAGACTACCATTGAGTAAATGTCCCAAAACGCAGCCATGAAATAAGATCTGATGTTTTAAAAACTGCTTTGAGGATGTCACACAGCGTAGAAGCTGAAAGCAAAGAGAAATCTCCACATCCTGCATTAAAGAGTTCAATGTCCCTGGTTTAAGTACAGTAACACACACTTACAGTAAAAGAATAAAGACATGTACTGGACTGCTACACAATTAAACGTATTTATCTCAGACCAATCAAATGGAGAACATTCAAACCACTTATGGTTTAAACACGTCTGGACTAAAGACATCTTGTTAGGTACGAGTACTACAACATACAAGTATGGGAGGGGGGAAAAAATAAAAAAATGTTCATTTTCCATCAAATCTACTTTTTAAAAGGCTTCATATATATTTTTATATATTGCTGGTAATGTTTTTTTCTTTTTAAGAAAATAGAAGTTGTGCGACTGAAGCTTACAATACACCGCTGGCAGCAGCGCCGGCGTCTGGTGACCTGCTGGAGAGACGTCACCTGTCAAGGTGCCATGTGCTGAGACTCCCCAGAGGAGAGGGAGGGAAAAGTAAAAATAGAAGAACTCAAACTTAGGATGGCTGAATCCCTTCCACCAAATGAAGATGCTGCTATGTTTGTCACTGTGGAATGCTGCAAATATCACAAAATGTGCACAAACGGCAGCCAAACTCAAATAGATACATAAATAAGTGGCAGTGGGGTTAGGTAGGCGGAGCAGGGGTTCTGGGAGAGGGAGGGACTAGCTGTAGTGTCCAGTCTAGACCAGCTGTGGCTCAGATGACATGGTCCAGAGCACGCAGCAGCTCCTCCCCCTGTAGCAGGTACTGACGACCCTGTAGGGGTGCGTTCACCTCGCAGTCGTCCCTCGTGAGCTGTGGCAAGGTGAAGAGAGAACCGGTGCCCTCTGATGTGGTGCCAAGCAGCCGGCACGCCAAATCTGAAACAAAAACACCAAAGCAGTTAGGACTATATAATGTGAAGCAATGCCAGAAAAATAAAAGGTTTAGTTTTTTATCACCTGAAGGCAGCAGAAGTACAGCCTGAGCCCCTCCCTGATCCGTCACCTTCAGCACGGCCTGAGCCCCTCCCAGATCCGTCACCTTCAGCACGGCCTGAGCCCCTCCCAGATCCGTCGCCTTCAGCACGGCCTGAGCCCCTCCCAGATCCGTCGCCTTCAGCACGGCCTGAGCCCCTCCCAGATCCGTCGCCTTCTGTTTTTTGACCTTTTCCAGTTGTTCTGAAGGCAAAGTTCCCTAAAAAACATTACATGTGATTAAACTCTCATATCTACAAGCTCCACAAACTGATGTTATCGGTGTTCCAGACGAACCAGTTCAATAAGCTCTTTGAGCTCGCTCAGTTTTCTTTTACGCTGAGTGTTCTGAGCTTCCAAATTCCTGATGGACACAGCCTTCTCCGACTTTGGAGCGCTGCAACACAACAGCAGGATTCATGTAGCTACCCTGGTACTTGATGTCAAACAAGCAAAACGTAAATCATGTATTTTAAGGACGTTACCTATTCACAATGATGGTGGCTAGAGGGGATGTGCTGACAGGTGGTGTTGGGGGGGCTGTGTTGCAGCTGAACATGGAGCTGGAGTAGCTGTGGTTTTCCTTTGTCACGGGAACTGGGGGGTTCTCAACTGGTTTGACTGGTCTACAGGTTAGAGGCTCCTCTGGGATGAGGCAGTTCAACTGGAAGTCGTCGTCCATGGGAATGTAGGGCGCCAACATCTCCAGATCAAAGTCCTCCATTGGCTGAAAGGGAAGGAATCAGCGTCATCATTCCTCCTTCAGCCCGTTCACGGATGTGGAGCGGGAATGGAATTGTTCCCAGCAGAACCAATAAGAAATGCAGTATCTCACCTGTGTGTTAAACAGGGTTTTAGACTCTGGGTCTAAAAGCTTCTCCACCAGGTCCAGTTTGAAATCTGAGTTCAAGTCTGAACCCACGGAGAAAGGAAGGCCAAAAGACCCGCCTGCCTGAAGAGAAAACAATTAAAATGTTCATTCCTGTCAAGAAAAGTGTTAAAAGGCACAAAATGATCCATCTTTACCTCTGAAGGCCCGAGGGGGGGTGTTGTGGACGGGGTCGGAGCAAAGTCTTTGGACTTTGTCTCCTCAGAGGACGTGTTGGGGACAGCAAAAGACTCGCAGGGCGACAGAGGCAGAGTCAGCTTGTCGCTCGTGGAGGGCAGCATCACGTCGTTGTACAGAGGAACCTCCAACAGGTCGGTATCTGATTCTTTACCTGAACAGGAAAACTGATCAGTTTCATGTGCAGACGTATAAACACATGCAAAGCGAAGAACCCACGAACCAGGACTGCTAAAGTCCAGGGAGATGAAGGTGTCTCCAGCTGCTGGAGCCAGCAGGGTGAGGGCCTCAGAGTTATCCTTTAGCTTTTCATACAGGCTGCCCACCGACCTGGGCTCTACAATCTCTGTGAACAGCTTGATCACATCGAGCTCTGGAGTCTTCTCTGCCTTCACCGGGATAAGCTGCGTGGTCTCAACTACGAGCTCCTCTTCCTCCTGCTCTTCCTCCTTCACTGGCTTCATGTCCTCAGTCTGCCCCAAAGACAGGATTAGTTTGTCCTCTTGGATCCCACTGTTGGACAACCACAAGATGTCAGTATGCTACTTTCTGATCCGATATCTCCACATGACATGACGATACTAGTGCAAGTACCTGAGGACAAAGTTGACACAGACGACACACTGTGGCTGTGAGTTCTTGTTGTTGTAGATAACGGTGGCCTGCGTTTCCACCCAGACAAAGCCTCCTCTTTTGGCCAACATCCGGTACTGACCTGTGGTGACCTGGCCCTTCGCAAACACTGCAAACAGCAGAAAACACGGTCAAAAGTCACGAAATAAACAGCGACGTTTTCCAATTTTACTCTAGATCTATGCTCTTTGTGCTTACAGTGGTGGTGAGTCTTTGTGAGGTGGTCAGAGTCCAGAGCGTGATAGTACTCGTACACAGAACGATTCAGCAGGTCTTCTGGATCGTATCCCATCAGCTCAGTGATCCTGGGAACAGAAACAATGTTGTAGTACCCACACTGAGCACTAGGTGTCCCCGTGGGACTCCAGATTCTCTCACCTCTCATCACAATATGTGAACTTCATGTCCATGGTGTGGCGGCTGAGGAACGTCTTGGTGTCCAGAGGGACCTCGATGTTGGAAGGGTGGGGGATGGGGTCACAGATCAGAACCAGGTAGGGGAGCAGTGGCTCCATCTGCTCTGCTCGATGGTCATGAACACACATGTGACCCGAGCAGTGAAGGACCTACAGAAACACGTTTTCAAACCAAGAGGGAAACTTTAATCTTTCTGTAATTATTATTTTTTACTTTAAGTAACTTTTTTAATTTAGGAGCCCGAGATGCTCCACAGCTTCAACACTTCTTTACCTTCCATGTAGCCGACTTGACATTAACCGTGCGACCTCTGCTTGTGAGGGTGCATTTCATCCTCAGAAAGAAATTCCGTTCATTATTTGGTTCCTTGCTTTTTTTGGAGCCTGGAATCACAAAATTAAACAGATATGAATCCAGAGTGAGGCAGAGTAAGCCAGCAGTAGATTGCTCTTTTTTATTGGTCCCAACTCAACAATCTACAAACTGCCAACTGATAAAATTTGCATCAAAAGGAGACATTTGCTCTGATGCTGTGGCCTTGTGGTGAGCTAGAGGATAAAATGGAAATAGCTACCAGCAGTTAGAGCCGAGGCGGTATCAGTGAGCAAAGAAATAACAAAAAACACAGGTCCTAAATGTAAGAGTGAACCGAAGCAGAGAGAAGATTCAGCAAAACTTATCTCACTAACGAGAAGCAAAGCAAAGATCTGTTATTGATGATTAAAAGGTCGGAAGATTACTCAGCCACTGCTCAAAACCGGAGTGGATTTTTGTGTCGTTACTAAGCAGAGCTGACCACAGAGTGAGTTGGACTTTCTACCATCTGGAGCACCAACACACCCGACAGAGAGCTCTGTGTGTGCGCGTCTCGGTTTCTCTACACATTTGTACTCTTCAGTGCAACACTGCTCACCTGTTCTACAGAGGAGCATCTCTCTCAGCTCCTCCTGGTCGCAGGGATGTGTGAAGTCAAACACACTGTGGCCAGTCAGGTCAAACTGCAAAGGCAAACAAACAGAAATATACTTTTAAAACACAAATATATAAATAGAGCTACCAAGAAGTATTCATTTAAAGCTTAAAAATGTGCACTTATTTTTTAATTCCCTGCTTCAGACCCACCTGCGCCAGCCCAAGACACTTGCTGACATTCTCCGAGAGATAAATCATATCGCCGTCTTCAGACAGCACCATGAGGAAGCCCTCCAACGCCTTCAGGTAGGACCCGTTCAGCTGAACATCAAGCTCAGTTTCCCCCTCTTCCATTGGCTTATCTGGAGCATTGAGAGAGGGAGCAAGGTGGGTGATAAGCTAAAGGACAAATAACCGGTTCAAACAGCTGCAGACACAGAAAAACCACTCCTCTAGCCCCAGGTGTTTCTGCAGAGAGATTATGGCAGAATACGCAGTACCTCCTTTGTGTTTTCCACTATAGGCTACATGTAAATGAAGTGAATTACTCTGAAGTCAACAAGATAACAAATATGACAAGCATACTGCAGGTACATGGTTAACAGAGCAGTGGAATGGTTTATAATCATCTGTCGCTACAGATGCTGACCACTGCAGAGAAGGTTCCTCATGCGCAGGTAGCTGATGGTCAGCCTCATGATGGAGGCCTTGTCCAGGCTTGAGCTGGTGCTGTGGGGGAGAGGCAGCTGCTTGGCCAGCTCATAGAACACCTCCGACTCCTTCCCACGGCGGCATCTTGCTGCATCCCTTGATTTCTCCTTCCTGCGCTCCGAGCTCACCCTGCAGGAGACAGGAGGTGGATCAGCCTCATGCTGGGTTTGTTAAACGTAAAAATCCCTTTTCCCAAAACTGAAACATGTCTGCAGAGGCCAGCGCAGCTGGAGCATTCAACAGGCTGTCTCAGCCCAGCCAGTGCAATGCAAGCGTCCTATTGGCTGCTGAACAAACGAAATAGGACTCGCCCACTCAAATGACTACACAGGAAAGAGTCAGAGCTCAGCCATCCCCCCACCCCCATCCCACACACTGATTCAGACATTTTACAGTGCCATTTCGGCTAATGTGACCACCGCTGAATCAAAGCAGGGCTATTGATTCTTCAAGTGACTGAAATCACTACACTATAAAAACTTAATGAGACAAAATTGTTAGATTCAAGGTAAGAACAAGAAGGGGTGCATCAAATGGCCGCTTTCATTCAAAAAATGGTTGTGGGTTTAATATTATTTTGAATGATGTTTGCTGTTGTCTTGATTCAGAATCAAAAACAAAAGAAAAACAGACGATATTTGGAGAAGGAAGGCCTTTTGACACAACACTGGTCTCGCTCGGCGGCCATGTTTAAAATGTTCACTTGTTCACTCTTTTTATTGCTCATTGTCAATGGCGTGTCCAGTGAGTGGTCTGGAGCAGCATTTGCCACTCTTGGAATCTGACTGGCCACCCCAATGAGTTCCACTTAAATTGACATTAAGTTGTCCACAAAAAAATAAGGGTTAACCCCTAAAACAGTAGTCGACAGTATGGACTTTTAACATTAGTTTCTAGTCACAGGCCTACAGAACATTTGTGTATTATTAATTATTGTTTTCATATTGACAAAAATAGTATTCATAGTCCTGGTCCAAACTCACTCCAGTAGATGGCGGTAATGCACCAAGAAGTGGCTTGCTAACCACCTCAAAACAAGAAGTTGAAGAATAATGCAAAAATGTATTATTTTGTGAGGGGTGACAACCCCGCAGATCAAAACAAAAAGTATAACTATAGGTGCCACCCATGCATAAATTAGTGCCCCACTGGAGCCACCCATTTTAAAAGGCCTGGACACGCCACTGCAAATTGTGCCTCCATTATGTGCTTATAAAAAAATTTTTTTAAAGTCTGTGCTGTACTTCCTGTTCCACCTTATGTTGCTCAACATTGCGGTAAATAAACATAAACAAAATCGATTTAGAAAAACCGCGATGCCTCAAAAAACAGATTTCATCTCCCATTCATATGCCATAAATTTATATCACCAATCTTTGTTGCAAACTGCACCTCAGTAAGTTGAAATACATTTAGATGACATGTGAGCAGCCAGACGACCAAATGAACAGCTTAAAAACCCACAGCTATGAAATGCACACCTGATTGAAATTGATCTGGCACGCACTTACAGCACTGAATAAGGCCCTTTTGTTTTTGCCAGAAAATAGACCAGATAATGTAATTTGCAGGAGGCTAATTTTAGTTAACAGGCAGGCTGTGTTTCACACGAAAGCTTTCCATTACACACACGTGATGCACAAACCGATCCACGATAAAGCTAATTGGTCCTCTGCGGCTGGAAGATTTTCAATGCTGAGCCGAATCACCGTCCCTCGGGAAATAGGCTAGGTGCTGATTTAATCTAGCGAAAAGCATGTGGGTCAAAATTTCTATTCGGTGACATGAACACACAAACAGAAAAACACTCAGTGTTGCTGCTATTAAGTTCCATTTACAATTGGGAAGCTACAAAGTTATGCCAACGTAAATACTTTCTTCCTTCAAAGTCAGCGTTCACATTCGGAGGGAATTATATTCCAACTCATCCCAAAAAATTATTAGCATCCCATCCATGAGACACACGGGAAAACCATTTCTGCAAAGTGACGAGTCCAGTTTTATTCGCCACACCGTTGTGAACCTCGCACTCACAATAATGACTGATAAATACTCGTCTGTAAAATAGTAGTGGCTGTTCAGTCCCTTTATGGGAGTCCTGTAACATCTGACTAAAATACAACTTCATGTAATGGAGACAAGGTTCATGTGGAAGACAAAGCCCCCCCCCCCACCCCCCCCCCCCCACACACACAGGTGGTGAATGTATTCATACTAAACAGCAGATTGTCTAAAGTAGGGGTCTGAAGCCCTTAGTACCTTCCACAATGGCTGCTAATAACAGAGGCTAAAACAATAAAACAACTAACTCATGTTTATATCTATATTAAATTATCAATTTGCAGGTTTAAACAATTTTTCATGACAAAATGTACCAGTAAAATGTTTAGATTTCAGTTTTTCACCCAAAAATTCCCATAAACCAATTAAATAAAGAATATCCACATTGTAAAGGTTTTATTATTTTTCTTAACTTTAAGAAAATAAAAATTTACAATAAATCTCATGTAGTATATACACAGTATTTATGGGAGAGAGAAAAAAAAAAGATTGATGCTAACCCTTCATTCTAAGAAAATAAAATGTTCTTTTCAGTGTCCCTAATCCTTTCTCCATAAATTGTAACAGCTGCAGTTCTAAACATTTCTTTTGGTGGACTCTTTGGATTGTAAATGCTGGTCTAAAGAGATAATCCATAGATTTAAAACGTATGTTCCAACACAAATGTAGAACACACATCTTTTTATTATTGGCACAGTGGTGTTTAGTTTGATGTAGGATGGGGAATGAACCAGATCTGTTGGGGCCACTGTTACACAACTGATAATCCACAGAGTCGTGCACGCACAGCAGTTCTCTGCCACACGGCTTTTAGTTTACAACTCTGTTTGCTTCAGTGTATTATTTATTATTAATGAGGGTTAAAAATATAAATAACTGACTTTGGGTTATTAAAAAGGAAAAAAAAACATAAACCGCTCACCTTGACCAGAGCTAACAGAGTAGCCTGTGTCTTTAGTTACTGGGAGCTGACCCATTTTACACAGGGAGGGCTGTTTCATGTGACCATAAACACGGCCTTATTATATAACCCAACTTGGAGAAGAACATTACACTCAAAAACCAGGAGATACTGTATAAGCTCCTTCTAAACTAATGAAAGCTCTGCTATATGAATTAGATGTTTTTAAGTTTTCTAAAATATTTTGGCTAAATATTATGTGAAGTGGATTTAAATTTGAAAACACTCAAACAATAAAGCTACAGTTAAAGGATTTTGAGTTTTCCTTCTTGGTAAATGCCACTAAATAACTTCCAAGTGACCATGGCATGAACGGTGTTTGACTGCACAATTATTTGCATTTGATATATTTAGTTAAATTGTCTATCCCTTCAATTTGCCTAGTTTTCACCATCTTATGCATTTGTGTGTAGTACAGACTCAAATTTTCCAGCAGACCAAAAAGTTATAAATTCAGAGCTGATTCTAATGTTGAGAGCCAACCCATTACTAATTCTTGTATTAATTACATCCTTAATCTAAATACACCCCCTATTAATGAACGATATCCCTTCTTCACTAATAGCAGTTGATGGAACACAGAAAGCTCCCAAAAATCACACTTAATGTTGGGGTTGCACGATTTGTCACTTTTTACATTTCAGAATCAGTCAAATAGGTTAGACTGGGTAGATAATAACTAGGGATGTCTGATATTACCGGCTGATATTGGCCTTAAAATTTAATATCTGAAAATATTGGTATCGTTTTTACTCCTTTAGTGATCCAACTTTTACATACAATGCACATGTTACACATCAAACGCTTCGGCTTCATCTCCTCACTCAAAATGCCAAAATATGACAGAACTGAGGTTTCGTTTGAGATATTTTAGTTTTATTTAGCACAACTAGTGAATAATTAGGAATTTGCCCTGTGTAATAAGGTTATGATGTCCTTAGAGCGCGTAGCTTTTGGTAGGTAGTAGCCAACTAGCAACTTCTAAAACCAGCACAAGAATAGTCACCCCAGGTTAGCCTTTCTTAAATGAAGATCTTTTTAAATGTATTATCAACTTAACTACTACTACTACTACTTAATACACAGAAACAGAAAAAAATACATTACGGACAAACACACATCTTAGCGTCACGCAATGCTCTCAAACAGTGATGCACCGGTATGAAAATTTTGGGCTGATACAGATATCAGATATTAATATCACTGTTATGGCCGATAACCGATATTTGCCGATACCAATATACTGACATTAATGCTTCTACAATCAGCAGATTTTGTATAGACTGAAAATTATTAAAGCTGAATTTACATTATTATGTACACACCACACACATTTACGCTTCTGAGATGATTACAACCACTGTCACATGACACATCACCCCCTCACCCTCTGTAGCAGATAAATGGAAACAAGATATCGGTTGTTAATATCGGTCCACTTTTATTTATCGGACCGATATTGATATGTTAAAAAATGACATCGGCCGATACAGATATCGATGCCGATATATTGTGCATCCCTACTCTCCAAGGTACGAATGTATAAAGCAAAATCATTGATACGTTTATTTTATTTATTTATTTTGCCGTTTCTGCCTAAACGTAACATGTAAGCTCACTGGGAGCAGAGGAAAGGAAAACTATGTCAGTGAGAGGTCTGAGTTAGGAGCGCTCACTCTGTCACATTTCGCACAGACAATACAACAAAGATTGTAAAAACGATGATTCACTTTGATCAGTTTTCAAAGCCTAAAACATTTTAACCTTTTTTATCATCAATTCACTTGTACTTTGTATTAACTCATTAATCAAACATTTTCTCATAACGAACTTAATAATTATCTAACGGCATCCCATAAATTAAACATTTCTATCACTAAGTTGTTGCAATTTTGCACAGATAATGTTTAAAGCAAATGAATGCATGATAGGAGATATGTGATGTTCGCAACCTAAGTGATTTATTTATTTTTATTAAGGAGGACCCTGCATGCTTTGGTTTATATCGGCATTGAGCATCCCGAATAATAACCAATGTTTATGTATGTGTTTATATATGTGGAGGGGAAAGGCAGTGGGTTAGCCAAGCGGTATTTGTTTGGGCGTGTGACAGTGATTTTGATTTCTGCCCAAATGTTCACATCGGTCCATCCCTACTCTTAAAATGAGCCACATTATGAATTGTTTAACACTTGGCTGGAATTTACCTGGTGCGATTCTGTCGGTTTAGAACAATTTCACAAAAAATAAATGTCTTAATAAGTAAACTCAATCTGACAGACTGGCTAATATATGATTTTATACAATGGGCGCAAAAGACAGAAAGGATATAAGGCTGAATGTGTACGTTTTTATTTATCAGACTCAAACTGCTTATTAATGCAAGGAAGGATAGTTTAATATGTACAGAGATAAAAAAAAAGGTCATACATCCTTCCTTGGATTGTCTGACATGGTAAACTCCTAAATACTGTGCTAAATTTATCCATCAAGTGGAAGAAAAAGTTTCCAGATTTTTGTGATTTTGGCATCTGGGAAACTGGCAGAAGTTCTCTAATCATTATGTCCTTGTTCTTGTTTACCAATTAAATCTAACAAATACTTGCCTTTTTCTAAACATCACTACTGTGTTTTCTATTTAGTAAAATGTGTGATGTTATATTTTTAAATAAAATTTAATACATATTTAAATATAAATTTATAAATAATAAAGCATTTAGCAGTGATTCACGTGCCGAGTGGAAGTAGGTTGTTGGCACACATTTTCGTTATCAACCACAAACCAAAACACATCCGTGGTTTGTTTAGGCAAGTGCCTCGATTCTTTTTCAAGTTCCAACTGACCTGCGACTCAAATGCCTCAGAGCAACCTGCTAATACACAACCAGTGAGTCGCTGCAGCATTTGGCTCCTAAGTTATTGACGTCAAGCCCCTTGTGATTAAGGGACGAGGCAGGAGACTTAAACCAGCCTGCAACACAGAATTAACCTGAAGTCATATTTATTGCAATCAAAGACAATAGTGACCCTTTGCCAAACACATCTAAAGTGCTAGGTTTCAAAAGAAGCACACAAAAGGGTGAAGTCCCAGAGGGAAGTTGGATACAGTTGACAAAACATCGCTGAGGAAACAACATGATCAGAAAAGAAAGGGAACGCGGGTCAAGAGACTGGAACAGGTTTTAGATCGAAGTCTTCTGCTTCGAAGGCTTTTGTCCCATTGCCAGCTCATAAAACAACCACTTCATTTGTAGAGCCATTTATGTTTGTACAGAGATTTCACAATAAACTGCCACTCAGTGAAAATAGAACTTCATTTAAAAAGACAACAAGGCTGTTTTGGGATGCAGCAAAACAAAAATAAAAAATAAATAAAACCTAAAACATGGCAGGTAAATTTTCCAAAAATCATCATAACCATCAATTATATATGATCTTTTCTAGTTTCTGAATACAACATCACTCAGAGCCAGCTCACACTAGAAATAACTGATTCATAACATTAATGTTTTCACTTTCAAAACCACAAATTTCAAGTAAATTTGATTTTTTTTATTAATTGCAGTTTGAGATAAAATGAAATGGGACCAAAATGGTAGTGTCAGGTAAAAGCTGCCCAATAATCAATAATCATTACTGACCTTAAACCAGAATGAGTGAATTTCTAATAATCTATCACCCATGTCACTTGTTTAAGTAGATCATTTCTATGTTTTGTCATGGCACTAACAATACAGCCATCCTCTTCCCAATGTGCATAAATTGTGCCCTTAAACAGGAACAATAACTAATATTTGGTATAATATGAGCTTTGTGTGTCTCAGTGCACAGTTTAATGCATCTCATTTAAAAAAGCCTAAATTAGTGATATATTTGGAGCAACTGTTGGAGCTATTCTTGTAAAGTGATTTACACATCAATTACGACACATTATTTTAAACATGACAACATTTTTAAATGATTTTTCCATGGACAAAGTCTGTTTGATTTAACACTAGAATACTCTTTGTCAAGATGTCTGGCTATTGTTTTCCAGTAAAAAGACCAAATCATTTGATTAACCAAATGAACATTACAAAAGGAGTGTATGAGTGAAACACCAGATCAGAAAACCTAACAATAGAAAGTATTAATATAACCAGAGTGGTCATTATACATTAAAAATTAGCTTTAACGTTACCCAAAATTTGGGACTTGGGATGAAATCTTAAATCTGTTTTGCCTTACAGTCTTTAAAATTAAAGCAATCAGTATTTCAACAATCCAGGGGCATTTGACTTTATAAGCTTCAACTCTCAATCAAAAGGTTGAGCAAAACCAACTGCACATTGCCTGGAAGTATTTGTTGTGAGGATTAATTAAAACATTTATTTTTGGTAACTAGCTTCACTAATCATCTGAGGTCAACATCCTGGCCTAGAGCACTGTTAGAGTTAGCAGCAACTAATAAAATGTGGAAACATTTTCCTGATGAGCAGAGCTCATCTCCCTAGTGAATTTAGTTACCGGTAAGTGCTTTTCAACACAAGTGCTGACAATGAAGCTTATAATTACTGTGACGTTACACCAAAATTATTTCTGCTAAAACAATGGATCACTTAATATTTTTACTCAAAATCCAATATTATTTTCAGACCGCTCACATAGGTGCCAGCAACTTTTAATTCAACACTATCAGATTAAAACAAAACCTCCCCTGTAATGTATTATTTAATAATGTGCCAAAGACAAAACAAAGGTAAATAACGACCATGTGGCATCGAGGAAATCTCAGTGCCAACCACACAAAATCTTAGTAAGCATCAGCTGTTGTGATCAAAACAAATTAGATAAAAATAAAAGCAGTTAAGTTAATAAAGCTAGCTCAAACTGGCTACTGCTGGTTACTGAAATGTATTAGGTGCTAGCTAACGATGCTAGCAGCACTAGCATGCAAACGAACACAGCAAACTAGCAGTTAACCTTGAAATTAAGGCCGTAATGTCAGTGGAGTTATAGTTATTTAATATAAAATAAACGCTTAAGTTGTCTAGCTAGTTTTAAAACAACATGTCAAAAAACAAAACTGTGACGTTACCTTTTCTTTTCGGGTACAATTCCTGTGTCCATGGACGATTGGACTCGGGTTGAGCCTCTATCTGTGTCAAGCCGTATCCGGGCGCGTCGAGAAATGAAACACAATCCCGCGATTATTAAAAGATGTTAATCCGTAGATCCACAAGTGGTTTACATAAGAGCTAGTGCTGTTTGACTGCTGTCCCAAATGTGAGATCAAACGCTCCAAAACAAAAAAACTTAACTGCTTCTGGGAAAAATAGTGCCACGCTGGATAAGTGCTTCTTTACCGGAGACAATGTTGCCTCAAGAAGGACCGCGCTGGCCCCTCCCACTGTCTCCGCGGGTACGCGCAATCACATGATTTTTTTTACAACAGCGCGCATGTGCACAGGAAACCCAAGCAGCTCATTCACAATTAGGAAAATAAAATAAAATAAAATAAAATAAAATGAAACGAAATAAAACGAAATAAAATAAAATAAAATAAAATAAAATAAAATAAAATAAAATAAAATAAAATAAAATACACGGGATTTAAAAGTAGTTGTGATTTTTTCTTTCCTTTTCCCAAACATAATTTTATTTTATAAATTTAAATTCGCAAACGTGTTTGAATGCCTTAAATTGTCTAAAATGTTGCATGAAAAATTAACTCAAGTAAATTATAATAAAATAATAAAATTTCAGTTGGATTATTTTACAATTTTAAAGAGCAAGTCACATCAAAATCAACCTTTTTTTAAGCTGATAACTAGTATAAATGAGTGTCTAATAGTGTTGTTCAGCCTTGTAGCAGTCGAGGCTCGGCTTAGCCGCAAGTGAGTTGTGCTGTAGTTTGAACCGGGATAGAGTTTGAAGAGCATTTCACAAATTAGTCTAAGCCGTAGTAATTAGCCTGATCCCGCCGACTGCTGCTTCCTCAAAACGGAGATTTTGGGCCCAATTTCAGGTGAGTAAGCTAAATATTTAATTTAAACTGCTTCTAAAGATCATTCTCTACCTGTAATTTTGCAGCTATATTTATAATTACAAAGAGACTTGGACGTGGTTCACGTAATTTAGACAATCAGTCCACGCTGCCGCAGGCTCGAAGCCAATGTTGTGTGTGTTATAATGTCAGACTGGTTCGTGCTAAGTTTTTGTGCCAGTTAGTAATATCAGTGCTGATGCAGAGCAGGAGGTACACTGAAGAGTAGCTCCTCCTTCTGCTAAAAAGCTGACCCGGTTCTGAACTGGTGCTGAGTCTGGTTCTCATTAGAACATGTCTGATTCTGGACCCTGAGTTAGCTCTGAGAGCAGTCCGATCACTCACCAGCCATGTTATAAAGCACATATATTACACAGTTTGTTTTGTACATGATCTAAGTTAGTCAACTCCCACAACAACTTGATGTTATTATAATTTTCAAGCTAAATCTGCCCAATAAATCTTATGTCAGACTGATGTAGTCCTCCACCAGCCTGCACTGGCCCAGACTACAAGCCTTGCAGGTGAGTTATTTTTAACCATCTGTCTTTCTTTACCTTCTAGTTTTAACAACATATAATTATTTTAGCTTGTTACACACACGTGTGTTACTGCTCTTAAAACCAACTATAAATATATTTGCTGTTTCTTTATATTTCACATAGCCTCCCAGCAGCTGTGTGTCTGACATGGGCCCATGATGGGAATTCCACCTAGAGCAGCTTCTACACTCCTGAACAGATCCAGGTGTGGTGGAGAGCTTCTGAGCAGCTTCCATTTGAATGGCAGGACAAGCTCTATGAACTGATCCAGGTAAAAACATTCTAAATAATAATATTGTACTCTGTATTCTGTTTATTTCCTTACACTTCAGCCTGACTGGTCACCACTGGAGAGGAGCATCTTCCCAGACTCACACTAACATCCCGTTTTACCTCAGGACCTCCTGATCTAACAGAAAAATTTGTAGCTCCATCCTTGCTCTGCTTTCCACATGTTTCTCATCATCTCTGAAAGCGACCTCCCATAACACTGTGATGTTATTTTTTTTTTCAGGCTAAATGATCCCAAGAACTCTGCTGTCAGACTGATTGTTGCAGCTACAAATGGCCCAGACTAACATTGCAGGTGTAGTAAAGATGAGTTGTTTTTAATCATGTAATCTTCATTACAGCCTTTGAGTTTTTACATCATCTATGTTTTTGTTTCATAGCTTATTGCTACACGTGTGTTGCTGCTGTGAGCTTGGAGCTAGATTACATCATGACATCATGAAGGAGGCGACTGATTCTGGTCCTGTGACACTTGGTGGTGACGTGTGAGCTGATTCACCTGGTAAATAACTTTTAAATAAAATATTTTGTTTTTAAGCTATCAAAAGTAAATTAACTAGTAATCTGCATTATTGTAGGGCACTCAGCAAAATATGGACGCTACACCATGAGGCAGGCACGCGTTAATATTCTATAAGAGCACGAGGTGAGCAACACCACAGATTATTGTACACTGTTTTGGATTTGTTTTCTTTCTGCATCTCATTAGCCTGGCTGATCACCTGATAACTCCTGTCATCTGGTTACGACAGCATGAGGACGTCCTCACACACCTGTAACCTATCAGCACATCTGGCAGAATAGAGAGAGAATAGACAACACCACATCTCCTGTTCCTGGAAAGCCTTCAGCCATCCTTCGATGACTGAGAACCTCCATCAGCTCTGTCTCCTGCCTGCCCACAATTATTATAATAAATATTGTGTTTGACAAGTTTTTTGTGCTGCCAAAATGTCTCGTTTTAATTCCAGTTTTTATATTTTAATGGATATTTATAAATTATATTTATTGAATTATCACTTTGTTGCACATTTAACTAGCACTATTGTGATGAATGACTGTTAAAAGCTCGTTTTAAACTCAGGTGTGTTTAAATATTTATGGACATGAACAAAAACAGGAAATATATAAATTGAGATTTATTTAAATATAACAAATAACTTTAGAGGGGGAAGGAATCATTCAAAGGCACATTCTTCTGGAAGCTCCTGATCCTGACGACACCACCGGAAGAAAACAGCTGTAGACACTTGAGGATCACCTACGACCAAGAGAAAGCTGGTATCAGTAAATAATGAAATCAGGGCAATTTTAGGTGGATGTTTGATTGTGTAACATAAATGAACACATTACAGATTTTTCTCATGGGGTATTTTATAACTCTACAGCAGACAGTAACTTTAGCCCAGGGTTCCAGCTAGAAAGCTGCTATCCAGCACATTTCAGTGGTTTTCCTGCTTTAACATGCCAGATTAGCTGTTTAGCAGCTAAAATAAGGTGAGTTGAAGCAGACAAACCTCTAAAACATGATTGATAACAGTTTTAAGGCCGTGGAGCCAAACCCTGCAGCTAATCTGATTCTATGGCTAACGGCTCTTACCATTCAGAGCTGGTTCTGTTGGGTCGGCTCCGGTGGTTTCAGGCAACTCACGAGCTCAAAACAATAAGGCTCAGGTCCGCTTGTCTCCTCCAAATAGACTTGGTCCCTTTCTTCTCGATTGTCTGGGTAAGTAGGAGGAGAAACGTCCTCCCTCCACTTCTAATGACAGCTCAGAGTGAAGGGAGCTAGCTTCGACTCGTTACCCATCCGGCTCCGCCCTCTCAGTCCGCCAGGCAACGCCTACTAATGTTGCAATTTTCAACACTGATATGAGTGAAGGACTCTGAGGCAGGCTTGACCCGCCCTTTAAATATTTATTATAAAACTCCACTGCTGTACATAAAATAAGTCAAATAAAACTTCCTTTATAAAGTCTAAAATAAAGGGGCGCTTTGAGTGTATTCTAAATTTTAAATAAATATGAAAACTTTCCTTTTAGTGCCTATTTATTACATTTTTGCCATATCTCAGCAGAAAAATATACTTTGTCAGAACATTTACATTTAAAGGTGAAAGTTAATTTTTTTATTAGCTTTTAATCTGCTAGTTTGACATTAGGCACATGAATACAGTTTTACAATCTGTACTTATGTGAGCAAACATTATTGTGACTAATACGATAATTTCCACTTCATATTCAGGGTTACAGAATGAATGCTTGTTTGGCACATGCCAACATGCAAGCAGTTATTTTCTATTACATTTTTATAATTTAACATATTCGTTCAAACAGCCATGTAACTGAGTGCATTTGTGTGTGCTTTAACAAAATAGAAACCAAAAAAGCCAAACGGAAATACTTCAGATCTACATTTGTGTGATGTCTGGAATAATGAGCTGAGGTGCTAACCATGACTTTTCCTAAACTGATCCCACTTCTGTTACAACGTCCATGCAAACACAAGGCCATCATTTAGCAACATTAAAGTTAAAATAAGCTTAAACCACATGTTGTTTAGTTTTATGGCTGTTCTTAATATTTGTGGATTGAGGAACTCTGGTGTGTAATATCATCCTCACTGTGGATTTGAAGGGAAAGTGTTGAAATGTACACAGAAGATTGCATTGTCACTGTAATGATAGTAATAAAGGGCACTGTTTAACTGGAATTTACCTTTCACAGGGAGAGAAGATCTGATGCAACATGTAGAGACATGAAGATGCAACATTCTAACTGAAACAAGTCATAAAATAAAGATTTAATCTGATTTATAAGGGATTAGTCGTGTAGCTTCTGCTTGGGTCATTATTTGGTGATGTAACATTGCTGGGAGCAAAGTCTTAACAAAAGCAGAGACAAGAGTCAGAAATGTTGTTTTCCATAATCAGGCATAACCTGAGATAACCTGGGGAAGCTGCCAAACAAGCTTCATTGATGTTCCAACAAGTGTGTTTATAGTAAAGTACACACCCTCCAACATGCAAATCTGAAAAGGACCACTGGGCTATTGCTTTGTTTGTTAGATCAACTCACTTCCTGATATTTAGTTCATCCTTAGGCGGCTTATGTGAATAATAAATATGACGAGATTCCTGTAAAATAAAATAATAAAAATGCTGTAAAATAATTCAGTTGGAAAAACGCATCTGGTTTTCATTTCAAAATGTGCAGAGGCTATTTATTCCTCATCAGGACATGTGTTTGGGAGATGTGGCGCCTGAACACTTCCTCATTACATACAGGATGTATCCATGTCCTGCAAGGTTTGGTCAAGATTTGGTCATGTCTGAGCAGTTTCACCCCCAAGAGCTCCATCTCAAGTTTACTTCTCTTTCAATGCTGTTTTATTTATTTCCATGCTGCCAAAAGCTCACTGTGTACTCTAGCAACACTAGCACTGAAAGGCCCCGATACAAGGCTCCTGTCTTCCTGTTTCGATCAAAAGGTGACAGTAATGACGTAGTGTGTGGTTTCCTGTTTATCCTCAACTGGTTTGCAGTGAAAACAAATTGCCTCCCCACACAGAATGACTGATTATTGTTACTTTAAAGAAACAATACTGGCTGCCTGGCTTTGTTTTATGTCTCACACTGGTGGAATTGTCTTTTTTTCTTTTTTTGGCGTTTTTATATTTCTAAAAAAATTAAATAAACAGCCTCGTGATTTCCTACTACTAATGTCTGCACACAGAACTGGATGCTTTCAAAGGTTGTGTGTTTGCTCAGAGAGAACAGTGACTGCATTATATTGTTCTAACAAACCGCTGTAGGCAGTTTTGCATTGTTTTTGATCAGAGTGATGAAATCTACAGATTTTTATATCTTTTACAATCAGCATGAGTCAGCAGGATGCGCTTGCCCTCAGTGAAATGTTGCATCATCTTTAAAGAGCAAGTTACCCCCTAACAGAGTCTTACTCCACTCCCACTTCCTGTTTGAAAAATGCAACAAATGCTGTAGCCTGACAGACCAAGAGGGCAAAGTCCCTAACAAATAAACACACACAGATTCACAATGGCACTGTGACATCATATGGTACCAGCTAACGTCGTAGTGTACCTCTTAGCCAATAGCGATGGCAGATTTAAATTCAAATGTGTGCAGAGTTTTGCACTGAAGAGGGCACAACACTGAGTTTTAGGCAGAATATTTAAATTTTAACTAAGATGCACTGAAGTGCCAAATTATTGACTACATTTGTCTACAGCACAATTAGACACTCGTTTATATGGTCCATGAGCAAAAAAAAGTTGATCTACGGGTAACTTCCTCTTTAAAAAAACCTGCATGATCAAATTACACAGACAAGTAACATTTTTGTGACCTAGAAATTGTTTATACACACCTGTGCTTATTCTCGGAGTGCAGCTGTTAATTAAATCTGATCACATGAGGAACTTAAACAGCGGTTTCATTAACTCGACAGAGAAAACTTCCCTAGCCAATTTGTCTGTGTGAATTTATATTTTTCCAGTGTTGGATTACATCAGCGAGAACGTATTTCATCTGCTCAGTCAGCTTTTCCACGATTTAACTGGTATTTAGACTTTACTGGGAATCTGGCTGGCTCTTCTATAATGGACAAATACAGTGAAGTATCTTTTTTAAAAAGTGCTTTTTCATTTGGAGAAAAAAGTAAGCAAAACTAACAAAGTTCAAAACATCTCTTTGGCGTGCGCGTGTGTGTGTGTGCTCAAAATTTGGTAAACATGCAACATCATAGATTACAGTTTGGTTACAGCCCCGTTATGTTTGTTTTTTTGAGCCGTGTTCGACTTTTTTCAGAGTTCAGCACATTTCTGAGGAAAAGTAAGTGTCTTTCAGCAATTAAATAAAAATGTGAAGAAAGACACAAGCGGAATGAAGCTGGAGGCTCTTAGAGGTCAAGCAGTTCAGGTGAGGTGAAGGAAAACATCGTAAACTCTTCCTGGTTGATGGACGGGATCACAAGCTCATCGATGGGTGTGAGGGTGGGCTCCTCCCGAGTGAAATCTGGGTCGAAGTTGTTGACGTCTTCTGGTGCTTTCTGGGGAGAACAAATAAAATAAATAAAATGCAGATTAAGCAAACCCAAAATTGATGTATTCTCATGTTTTTTGTAATAAGGGTGAGCATTGGCAAGAATACGATAATTATCACAATACTGGGGAAACGATACGATATACACTCACTGGCCACTTTGTCCAACCGATCGTTAACGCAAACTACTAATTATCCAATCACATGGTGGCAACTCCATGCATTTAAGCATGTTGACATGGTCAAGACGATCCACTATAGTTCAAACTGAGCTTCAGAATGGGGAAGACAGGGGATTTAAGTGATTTTAAACGTGGTGTGGTTGTTGGTGCCAGACAGGCTGGTCTGAGTATTTCAGAAACTGCTGATCTTCTGGGATTGTCACGCACAACCATCTCTAGGGTTTACAGAGAATGGTCCAAAAAGGGGAAAACATCCAGTGAGCGGCAGTTCTGTGGATGAAAATGCCTTGCTGATTCCAGAGGTCAGGGAAGAATGGTCAGACTGGTTCGAGCTGATAGAAAGGCAACAGTAACTCAAATAACCACTCGTTACAACCAAGGTATGCAGAAGAGCATCTCTGAACGCACAACACGTCAGACCTTGAGGCAGATGGGCTACAGCAGCAGAAGACCACACCGGGTGCCGCTCCTGTCAGCTAAGAAGACAAAACTAAGGCTATGGCTCATACAGGCTCACCAAAACTGGACAATAGAGGATTGGAAAAATGTTGCCTGGTCTGATGAGACTTGATTTCTGCTGCAATATTCAGATGGTAGGGTCAGAATTTGGCATCAACGGTTCAGGCTGGTGGTGTAATTGCGAAGGCAGTAAAAACCACTACCAATTAGCAGTTGGATTTTGGACTGTGCCACATAAAATAAATAGTGTAAAGTTTGTTTTTCACAACTGAAAACTCAACACACTGCTAGTAAATATCGATTCAGTATCATAACATCCAGCGTATCGATATTTTCTCACAACCCTAATTAGTGAAGTCGTTTTTTTGTGACTTACAATCCTCGGCTTAAAAGGTGGCTCTATTTCTTTGCGATTTAGTTTTTCCCAGTCAATGCTAGCGAAGAAGGCATGGTTGACCACGGCATCCTCGCCACCGTCTGACGCCACACATCCGAGACGCCGCGCCGGGTTTCTGGTCAGGAACTGTGGAAAAACATATGTATTCAGAAATGATAGTGATTATAATAATAAAAATAAAAGTTTGTATCTCTAGAACACAATGACAATGATTTAGGCTCAGTAGTTCTGAAAAAGTGACACGCTTTTAGTGGATGAATGCCATCTACGTAATCAGTCCCTGCCTCATACACTCTATTTCTCTCTCTCTCTCTCTCACACACACACACACACACACACACACACACACACACACACACACACACACACACACACACACACACACACACACACACACACACACACACACACACACACACACACACACACACACACACACAGAGTCTGGAACTTCCCACGTTGTTTCAGTAGGACAAAGTTTAACCACACACGACGTATGTGCTTCCACTTGTCGGCATTGCTCACACTAACACAATAGTAAATTCCCGGCTGAATTCCAACCTTTGCTCTGACAGTAGTCTGGACATGGAGGGTGGAGCAATGAGGAAGTGAAGCCACCAAAATAAAAACTTCGAATGCCTGTTTGACCTTGACTCAGAAAGTAAAGGACTTCTTTTGGTTTTACAAAACTTTATCGATTTTCTGTCTCGGCTGGAGTCATTAGAATGATTGATATTACCTGTAAACACTAAACTACACAAAACCTGAGTAAACAGAAGTTAGAATGGAAAATGGATTTCGCTGTAAAAAATGAACGTCTACCAGTCACAAATATACATTTTTTTATTCTTATCACCAGCAGAAAGATTATTAGGAGCTAAAGTGGTAAAAAGAGATATCATTCCCAGTTTTGAAGTAATTTACTAGCAACAGAAACACCCAAGATTTAGTGTAAATCAAAACTCGCCAAATTCTTTTATCTTTCAGAAAGCTACCCTGAATGCAGTTAACTCAGGGATGCTTAAAATATAAAAAATCTATTGAAAGGTTATTAAGGAAGAGGACTAAGGTGCTAATCTCCAACTGCACCAAACACACCCCATCCAATTTAGATGACCGTGGTTAAAATGCTGAAGCACATGAACAGATATTTATCACAATATTCAGCAAAAATATTGCAGCAGCATGTTTTTTAATGCATTTCTAAATTGCATTGTTGAACGCCTGGCTCCAGATGTGTTCACAGCTAAAACACAAAAACTCAAACTAATGAGTTTTAGATAACTCGATGGCTAGTGACAGATGGAATCAATAAATCAGTCAATTACTGTAATAGTTTTACCTTCTTTCAAAAGTACGCTCAAGGCAGAAGCTGATCAAAGCAGATAGAATTAGTTGCTTCTCGTTCTCGAGAGGTTGAAGGCTCTCAGCAAACAAAAACACAATCAGGAGAGAGAAGAATCGAATGGTTGTGTGCCTGAAGCAACATCACATCAGGGATCAGAGCAGCTGGCTCCAGTCAGACACTGTTGCAAACATTTAAAACCAACGGTGCTGCTTTCTGCTGCTCAAATAATCCAGGATGGATGTTCAGATTAGTACCAGACACTGAATTAAATGTTCTGAAATGACAGATGAAAGTCAAATGAAATACTGTGACTAGTTGGAGAAAAACATTGTGGAAAGAAATGGAAAATTTTTGGTTGGAATCACACTGAATTGATGGGAAGGTTCACATACAACCAGATCAGCTGGGGCCATGTTTTGAAAATGCAAATAAAATGCAACAGTCAAGAAATTTTGTTTACGGTTTTCCCTAATTTTATTTGCAAACTGGTCAACAAGTCATCCTAAAGACATTACGCATTTCTTGCCCTTTCTAACTTATTGAAGAGTTAAAAAGTTGCTCCCTGCCACTTGTTCGGTGCGAAACTCCGCAACATACTGTATAGATGACATTTTAAGTCATGACCGTTCTTGTTACTACAAGATATTAAACACATTATTGGAAGAAAAATGACTTTTATAAGTTGTTAAGAGATATGGCTCCTTTATTTTTTTCTTGCACTGGCAGCAATAAGCTTCTGTACAAAGCACAAACAAAATTGTTTTCTGGAAACTACTTAAATTCTGATAACTGTTTATATATTTGAAACCTGTGTATTCCATTTGATCCTTATTGCGGCAAAAAGTAAAAAAAAAAACAAATGTTTTTTTGAAAGGAATTAAAAGAATTTGAAAGGAGTTCAAAGATCTATGTAATGTCCAGAAATGGTCAGTTTTCGTGTACAGTTTGACCCCTTCAGTATTTGGTCATATGGAGACAGGAGTCTACATTTGTGGCCTTTAATCTGCCGGATCCTGCCATTCCATCAGCTGGAGCCCGGGCCTCTCTGCAGCTCGAAGCACATGATAACATATTGTCAACAAACTGTTCCCTTCTCAAGGTCCTTCTGTGCCAAGCCTGCCTGGTTATAGGCCGGACTGGACTGTTATAAGAGTGACTATTTTCAGCTCATATGTGTTAATCAGTCAGGAAATGGAAAGAACAAATGTTATATGAAATGATCAATAATGTTTTGATTAATCTGTGCTTGAACTACTGAAAGTTTGAAATGAAATGAATTATTACATTGAATGATTTATATATATGGTAATCAGTAATGTTTGATATCATCACCTACACTCAGACACAAGGTCCATTAAAGTTAAGTTAAGCTCGTGACACATATATATTTCCTTACCCCAAATAAGAGCATCCGGTATCTGAAAGAAGATGTTCTGAGGTTCTTGGTAATATCCCGTAACATGGCACGTTCCGGTTGGCCAAGAAATCATAATAATGTGAGAATATGAAAACAGAATCACTTACAGTCTTCTTTAAGAAGGGTGACCTGAGGGTGTGTTCCAACTATAGGGGGATCACACTCCTCAGCCTCCCTGGAAAGGTCTACGCCAAGGTACTGGAGAGGAGGGTCCGATCGATAGTTGAATCTCAGATAGAGGAGGAGCAATGTGGTTTTCGTCCTGGCCGTGGAACTGTAGACCAGCTCTATACCCTTGCAAGGGTGATGGAGGGGGCATGGGAGTTTGCCCAAACAATCCACATGTGCTTTGTGGATTTGGAGAAGGCTTATGACCGTGTCCCCAGGGGCACCCTGTGGGGGACGCTCCAGGAGTATGGGGTGGGTGGCTTTCTGTTAAGGGCCATTCAGTCCCTTTACCAGAGGAGCATGAGTTTGGTCCGCATAGCCGGTAGTAAGTCGGACCTGTTCCCAGTGAGGGTTGGACTCCGCCAGGGCTGCCCTTTGTCACCGGTTCTGTTCATCACTTTTATGGACAGAATTTCTAGACGCAGCCGTGGTGTGGAGTGTGTCGAGTTTGGTGGCAGGAGAATCTCGTCTCTGCTTTTTGCGGATGATGTGGTCCTCCTAGCTTCATCCAGCTCTGACCTTCAGCTCTTGCTGGGTAGGTTCGCGGCCGAATGTGAAGCGGCTGGGATGAGGATCAGCACCTCCAAATCTGAGACCATGGTTCTCGACCGGAAAAGGGTGGCTTGCCACCTCCGGGTCGGGGGAGAGGTCCTACCTCAAGTGGAGGAGTTTAAGTATCTCGGGGTCTTGTTCACGAGTGAGGGTAGGAGGGATCGGGAGATCGACAGGCGGATTGGTTCGGCGTCTGCAGTGATGCGGACGCTGAGCCGATCTGTCGTGGGGAAGAGGGAGCTGAGCCAGAAAGCCAGGCTCTCGATTTACCGGTCGATCTACGTCCCAATCCTCACCTATGGTCATGAGCTTTGGGTAATGACCGAAAGAACGAGATCGCGGATACAAGCGGCCGAAATGAGTTTCCTCCGTAGGGTGGCCGGGCTCAGCCTTAGAGATAGGGTGAGGAGCTCGGACATTCGGGAGGGACTCGGAGTAGAACCGCTGCTCCTCCGGATCGAAAGGAGCCAGTTGAGGTGGTTTGGGCATCTGGTCAGGATGCCTCCTGGATGCCTCCCCGGGGAGGTGTTTCGGGCATGTCCTGCCGGCAGAAGGCCCCCGGGTCGACCCAGGACACGTTGGAGAGGTTACATCTCCAATCTGGTCCGGGAACGCCTTGGGGTCCTGCCGGAGGAGCTGGTGGACAAGGCCGGGGAGAGGACGGCCTGGAGCTCCCTAATTGGGATGCTGCCCCCGCGACCCGGACCCGGATAAGCGGAGGAAGACGAAGACGAAGACGAATCACTTACAGTGACTCAGCACTTATACTTCCAGCTTCCAGCCTGTGAGATTCAGCATTGAGTTCTAGAGAAAGCTACGGAATGGCCGTCCGCAGCAAAACCTCTTTGACCCAGAGTTTATTTGACAAGCTGTCAAACCCTGCTAAAAGCTGCCTACCGCTGACACAGCAAGAATCCTTAAGATCCATTCGAGACGCAAACTAGTTCCAACCTGTCGTGACCTGGAGACGACTCTGGACTGACCTGGTCATACTGCGGTTTTTCCTACGGACTTCGGTACCTTGGGGTCAACCGACCCCCTGACATCTCGGATCATAAAGAGAGTCTCCACTTGGGGTACATAGACATGACAGATTGTGTCTGATGCCTTTCTGATAAGAACCAACTTCATAGTTTAACGCAAACCAATTATTTGACACCCAGAACTCAGTCCTTCTAGATACAAAAGTTCTGATAACCTCACATTCACATATAATTACCATAAATCACATTCCCTTCCCATGGGCTCACCACTCGTGGGAGGGGCCAAAGGGGTCAGGTAGTGCAGTGCTCACGTGGGCAACGTCAGTGAGACCTGGAGAGGTGTGGTTGGGAGGAACAGCCCCCCCCAATCTGAATTTGAGTGGTGTTTTGTTATTGGACTTCTGTGCCAGTCATAGATTGTCCATAATGAACACGATGTTCAGACATAAAGGTGTCCATATGTGCTCTTGGCACCAGGATACCTTAGTCTGCAGCTCGATGATCAACTTTGTTGTTTCATCTGACCTGCGGCCGCATGTCTTGGACACTTGGGTAAATAGAGGGGTGGAGCTGTCAACTGACCACTACCTGGTGGTGAGTTGGCTCAGATGGTGAGGGAGGATCCCGGTCAGACCAGGCGGGCCCAAACGTATTGCGAGGGTCTGCTGGGAACGTCTGGCAGAGTCTCCTGTCAGAAGGAGCTTCAATTCCCACCTCCGACAGAACTTCTAAAATGTTCCAGGGGAGGCGGGGGACATGGAGTCTGAATGGACCCTGTTCCGTGCCTCCATTGTTGAGGCGGCCGACCGGAGCTGTGGTCGCGGATCGTCAGTGCCTGTCGTGGTGGCAACCCCCGAACCCGCTGGTGGGCACCGGTGGTTAGGGATGCTGTCAAGCTGAAGAAAGAGTCCTATCCGGTCTTTTTGGCCTGTGGGACTCCAGAGGCAGCTGACGGGTGCCGGCAGTCCAAGCGGAATGCGGCTCGGGTGGTCGCCAAGGCAAAAACCTGGGCATGGGAGGAGTTCAGTGAGACCATGGAGCAAGACTTCTGTACGGCTTTGAGGAGATTCTGGTCCACCATCCAGCGCCTCAGTGGGGGGAAACAGTGCGCTACCAACACTATCTATAGTGGGGACGGTGTGCTGCTGACCTCTACTCAGGACATTGTGGATTGGTGGGCAGAATACTTTGGAAACCTCCTCAATCCCACCGACAGGTCTTCCAGTGAGGAGGCAGAGTCTGGGGACTTTGGGTTGGCCTCTCAAATCTCTGGTGCTGAGGTCACTGAGGTGGTTAAAAAGCTCCTCTGTGGCAAGGCTCCAGGGGTGGATGAGATCTGCCCGGAGTTCCTTAAGGCTCTGGATGTTGTGGAGCTGTGTTGGCTGATGCAGCTCTGCAATATCACGTAGACATCGGGGGCAGTCCCACTGGACTGGCAGACCGGGGTGGTGGTCCCCTTATTTAAAAAGGGGGACCGCAGGGTGTGTTCCAACTACAGGGGGATCACACTCCTGAGCCTTCCTGATAAGGTCTATTCAGTGGTTCTGGAGAGGAGGGTCCGTCGGACTGTTGAACCTCAGATTCAGGAGGAGCAATGTGGTTTTCGTCCTGGCCATGGAACACTGGACCAGCTCTATACCCTTAGGGGGATCCTGGAGGGTGCGTGGGAATTTGCCCAACCAGTCTACATGTGTTTTGTGGATTTGGAGAAGGCGTTTGACCACGTACCTCGGGGGGCCCTTTGGGGGGTACTCCGGGAGTATGGGGTACCAGGCCCTCTGATATGGGATGTTAGGTCCCTGTATGACCGATGTCAGAGCTTGGTCCGCATTGCCAGCAGTAAGTTGGGCTCGTTCCCAGTGAGAGTTGGACTCCGCCAAGGCTGCCCTTTGTCACCGATTCTGTTCATAACCTTTATGGACAGGATTTCTAGGTGCAGCCAAGGTGTGGAAGGCATCCGTTTTGGTGGCCTGAGGATCAGGTCTCTGCTTTTTGCAGATGATGTGGTCCTGTTGGCTTCATCAGAACGTGATCTTCAGCTTTCGCTGGAGCGGTTCGCAGCCAAGTGTGAAGCAGCTGGGATGAGAATCAGCTCCTCTAAATCTGAGACCATGGTCTTGATTCGGAAAAGGGTAGAATGCCTTCTCCGTGTCAGGGATGAGGTCCTGCCCCAAGTGGAGGAGTTTAAGTATCTCGGGGTCTTGTTCACGAGTGAGGGAAAACTGGAGCGTGAGATCGATAGGCGGATTGGTGCTGCATCTGCAGTGATGCGGGCGTTGTACCGGTCTGTCCTGATGAAGAGAGAGCTGAGTCAGAAGGCGAAGCTCTCGATTTACCGGTCGATCTACCCTCACCTATGGTCATGAGCTTTGGGTAGTGACCGAAAGAACGAGATTGCGGATACAAGCGGCGGAAATGAGTTTTCTTCTGAGAGTGGCTGGGCTCTCCCTTAGAGATAGGGTGAGAAGCTCGGTCATCCGGGAGGGGCTCGGAGTAGACCCGCTGCTCCTCCACATCGAGAGGAGCCAGTTGAGGTGGCTCGGGCATCTGGTCAGGATGCCTCCTGGACACCTCCCTGGTGAGGTTTTCCGGGCACATCCAACCGGAAGGACACCTAAAGGTAGATCCAGGACACGTTGGAGGGACTATGTCCCTCACCTGGCCAGGGAACGCCTTGGGATTCCCCCGGAGGAGCTGGCCCAAGTGGCTGGGGAGAGGGAAGTCTGGGCCTCTCGCCTAAAGCTTGGTTTATGCTTGACGCATTCACTTTCCGCTTGGTGATGCGGCTCGCGGCTGGAACGCGCTTCACAACTTGCAGCATTTATGGTTCATGCGGCTTGTCTCTGCGATGAGCCAATATTCTCTCAAACTGAGCAGGGCAACATGGAGCTCTACGGCATGCATCCAACACTACACCATAGTAGAAGTAGTAGTACTGTTTACAACATGGCATTCCAGCATTTTTTAACAACATCCTCATCTTTTCCGACAGTGCGAGCTATTTCTCTCCAAGAATTATTAACAACATGTTGATTGTGGTGATCTTTGAGAGCTGAATCCTACAAATGTCTGTATTTACGAACCTCTGCCATACTAATTCTTGCCGGTCCGCCATGTTTTTTCGCGTCCGACCGTCCGCGTGGTTACAAAATTTCCTAGGTGCGCGGTGCGGAAATTTTGGGCCGTACGGAGGCGCGGTGGAGGGGCGTTGTTGTTAAAATGACGCAATTTCGCCGCGCGGAGCCGTGCGGACCTCGCGGATGTGTCAAGCATAAACCAACCTTTAGGCTGCTGCCCCCGCGACCCAACTCTGGATAAGCAGATGAAAATGGATGGATGGAGTGATGGATGGATATCACAATCCACCCTCCTAGAGCCATCCATCACGGTAATATTAGTTAACTTGTTGTGTTTTCAATTGTTTGGAAAATAAATTCTTACTTTTTTATAAACCTGACTCTCTTCTTGAATTAATACGAAGTGTTCTACAATCCCTGAATAAACAAAGAATTCTAAATCTTCTGGTTAAACATTACAGACCAATCAGACAGGATTTCCATATTTATATGGAAATTCACATCACATTGGTCAAAGTGTAGAGTAGTATATTAAGCTTTAAAAGCACCCAAATACATACAATAATTACCCTCTACATCTAACATCCATAATGAATAAGTGAAAACCAGACTAGAAAGGGTCAGTCAGTTCTGAGAAACTCAGACCACATATAATACTAAATTCCACTCCAGCTGATGCCTTTTTTCCAAGTCTACATGTCAGCTGTGCCATCCTCAGAACCGGACCTGCCGTGTCAGCAGAACCACAAATGGAAAAAGCTGGTCTCCCCTACCGCAGCAGAAAAGACGACGTGTTTGGATGTTTTTATTTGGGCAAAACCTCAGGATTATTTAAAAAAATATATATAATAAAAAAAAACACAGAACAGCTCTACATAAACCATCAGAATACAGTAAATACTGAATAAATTTACTCCAGAATCAGTTTAGCTCACAAAACCCCAAACTTAAGGATTACTGGTCTCCATGAAGTTGCTTACAGAACCAAAGAGGACGAGCCTTCAGTAAAAATAGAACTGCAGCTTATAATCCACTCACACCATGACACGGCACTAATGGCACATCAGCTGGGAGTTTGGCCTGATGCCTCCTGCAGCATGTTAGGACAACAAGATGAACAGTGTGCACAGAGGGGAGGGGGGGGAGGTTGGTATTTATAGCTTTTGGACTGTAACTGGCCAGTGAATCTCGGCTTACTATAGTTATGCAAAAGGCCCGGGCCAAACAGCTGGCTGGTGGACTTCCTGCAGTTACAAGTTATTCTGTGTGATGGACAAATGCTGATCCAGAAATCTATAAAACCGATCTGAACCTCGTTACATCCCGTCCAGCTCTGCAGGACGGACCTCGAGGTCAGCGTTCTTTCAAGCATCATTTTAGTTTTAAAGATAAGACTCCCAGACATTTTGTTGTTTAGTAATAAGCTGATCTGAGGGAAGCATCTCTCTGCCAAAAGAGAGCTGCATTTTCTGCCGTTCTTCCGGCTCCATTTCCCGTTTGTGTTTCAGCAAACTGAGCACGGGCGGACTCACCGCTTTGAGAATGTCCACGGCCTCCGTGCTGAGCCATGACGCGTAAACGATGTCTTCATTGAGGATGGACTCGAACAAGTCGTCTTCGTTCTCTGCCTCGAAGGGGGCGTGTCCCGACAGCATCTCGTACAGCAGCACCCCAAGCGCCCACCAATCGACGGAGGCGCCGTACATCATCTCCTGCAGGATCTGCGGGGACGTCACATTGTGCGTATGAGGTTAACCATTACAATATCAAAATCATTAAAGACTCACCAGCAAACAAATCCAAAGTGTGAGCTTTAGCAAATGTCGGATTAGTGCTCTGCCACAACCTGGAATTTTCTAAAGAAGCCTTTCATAAATCCAGACACTCAGACATGAGGACATATTAAAGCCCTCAAATGGAAAACAAACAGGACTCTGAATATCCATGTTGATGAGTAAATCAGGTCTTCTCGAGTAAATACTCGAGTTTACAAGCTGAACTAACACGTTATTTTTACGGAGGAGCCTGATGGAGAATCTGTCTGCTGCATCATAAACATCTTGGTGTCCAGAAGGCTTCCATTTTTGGTTCTTTTTTTTTTTTTAACACAGGAAAGGTGAGTGGAGAGCGAGCCGCAGAGGGCCCTCTGCGGCTCGCTCTCCACTCACCTTTCCAGTGTTTTAAAAAAGAACCAAAAATGGAATTAGAAACTAGACACAGTAAGAACACACCAAATATCTCCAGAAGGCTGAAAATGCAAAACACAATAATTAATTATGTGGTGTTTAGATGTTTAGCACACTGTAAACCAGAATTTCTTTAAAATAATCAAATGGTCACAGTAGGTGAAACTCAATATTTCTAAACAATTTTTTCAAACTGAAACGTGTTGAGTTAGATTAACACTTTCGGTAATATTTTACAATAAGGGTCCCTTCATTAACATTGCCGTTATTGTAAACTATTAAGTGTCCTGGGGGGGGGGGTCTGCTTAGTAATGCATTACATATTATGGTTAAGCAGTTGTTAATACTTTATTTAATAGTACATTGTCAAGCATCAATAAACTAAGTAATGTTAATAAAGGGACTCTTCTTGTAAAGTTTTACCAGATTTACTTAACTATACTTAACTCAAACTTTTCAATTAAACTGAAACTGAACTGTGTGTGTGTGTGAATTAAGCATAACTTAAACAACTTAACTGGAAATCTCTCTCTCTCTCTCTCTCTCTCTCTCTCTCTCTCTCTCTCTCTCTCTCTCTCTCTCTCTCTCTCTCTCTCTCTCTCTCTCTCTCTCTCTCTCTCTCTCTCTCTCTCTCTCTCTCTCTCTCTCTCTCTCTCTCTCTATATATATTTATATATATATATTTATATATATATATATTTATATATATATATATATATATACATACTCCAGTTTGTGTATAAACAAAAGGCCAAGAAACTTCTGCTCAGCATGTTTATAATTTTGTCTTTTATGTATGTGCTTCTTGGTGTATTTGAGGCAATCATCTTCAATTTTTTTATGTTTTTGCTTTGAATGCTTGAGTGGAACGATGTCAGTGTTTTTGACATTTTGCACTTGAAGCAATGACGACAGAGGCTATTAAATATTGAGTTTTGCTTTGTGTGTGTGTGTGTGTGTGTGTCTGTGTGAGAAATTTGTTAAAATGTTTGCGTTATGGTAACTTATTCGGGTTTATAGTGCATTTGTGTGCAAAATATAGTTCTGCGACATTTTCAGCCAGCTGCCAGCATAACTGTCCTGATTTGGTTATTTAAAATAATTTCTAGTATTCTTGAGAATTATTATGAATAATAAAATAGATTAAAATTCATTTGTTCAAGTATTTTGACCATGGGTGACTAGAATGGTATTTGAGGACAAATTTTATCTACAGTATAATTAGCCTTTTTGAGATGTTTTATGACTACAGTAGAGTCCATTTGTGTTTGAGTAAAGCACAGAGCATCACGCCACAGGCAAACTCTCCAATAGAAGTTTCATTCTGAGAGGACCATAAAATCACTCAAGACAAAATAAAAAATGGATGCAGACAATCAAAAAGCAACCTAAAGTGCTCCAGGCCTCGAGCCATGGAGGAGCTTTATATTTCAGCAAGATGCTGCTGTCAAGAGAGCCTGAGCCAAACCTGCATCTGTGTCTTATCACCAAACACGTTGCTGTGTGAACTAACCAGTGGTGCCCCCAAGGGGTGGCCAGGAAAATGCTGCCCCCCCCCCCCCCCCCCGAAAAGACCAAAACCATAAATGCATCTTATTTATTCAAGACATAAATATAAAACACAACATAAAATTTTAAAATTAATGAATAAAATAATAATCAGATATTTGTTTCTGCTGCTCACCATTTAAAAAAAGTTTATATCTCCATAGTTTTTTGTGAAGACAGCATCAGGTGAGTTTATATATATATACAAAATTTATTTTTCTGAAATGTTAGTGTTTATCAAATTTGAGTTAAGTGTTTTGGATACATAATGTTTTTTGTTTTTTTTTTAAATAAAAAGGAGCAATGTAAGGACCAATTACATGTGCCAGCACAAAATTTTCTGTCTGGCCACACTTCTCAAAAATTTCTGGAGGCGCCCCTGGAACTGACCTCTGGGGCAATATAATCCGGGGTCCCACAGAACGTTCCGGTTACCGCACCGTCACGTATTCCTTCCTTGCACATGCCGAAGTCTGCCAGCTTACAGTGACCGTCTTTGTCCAGAAGGACGTTGTCCAGTTTTAGGTCCCTGAAAGTCAGAAAGAACCAAATGATTAGATCCTAGTTATATCTCATGATCGTGTAAATTTGTGGTGCTTTTGGGGACAAGAACATTTATGCAGCCGTTACACAACTGGTTTTACCTTTGGGACACATCGAATACAAAACACACACACACACACCCTTGTTTCCACAAGGAACAGAAATTCAAGCCTTCACGACAATAGTAAACAAAAAATGGTGTGTTTATTTGGTGCTGCTTTGTGCTCGTGTTGGCCAGTACTTTGTCATCTGACAGGGAGATTAAAGCTGCTGAGTGTTGGGTCTGGAGTTAAGCTCTGATCTGAGATCAGGTGACCCAGATTCATGCAAAGGTCACAACTGAGAAGACTTGACCTGACGCAAGGCCGAGGATGAATTGCAACACGGGCTGATGAAATAATGGAAAGCTTAATCGATGTGTTTGGATTTAAAGATTTCCTGTTTCAAGTTTTGCGAATCAGGAAGACCCAACAGCTGATTGAGCATCGGTTTGGGTGGATTCATCTGGTTTATTGTTCTCCACTTTGAGCTGATTGTGTAACTCTCGGGTTTTATGGACCACGGTGGGTTTAATCAACCAATCAACACAAACAGCTCAGATTTTAGTCCCCCCCGAAACAGAAGGCACTCTTATCAGATGTTTAACGGAACGAATGCAACTAGATCAAGATGCTGCTCAGCAGGGCATTTTATCCTTTAGGTCAATTTCTGCAACTCTTTCAGAGTGAATATGTTCAGCATGAGCTGCTTTAATACGATCTTCTATCCCACTTTGAATATGAAGATGCTCTAAACATTAATCAAACAGCCTCGTTAGATCTCAAAGTTCGACTTTGAGCCTTCGTCTATGTGAACCTGTGAACTGGGTCACTTGAACACTTTGGGTGAAAAGCAAACAGACTGAGCTCTGACATTATTTTTCAGGCTCTGAATCACCACCAGACAAACGACACTCATGTGCAAATTTCCAAAAAGAGGAAATGATGACAAATGCTGTGACGCAGAAAGATGGACAGATGTTAGATCTATGTTTTTTTATGTAGATCTGTTTTTATCTATATCTCTACACAGACAAGCTGTTTTATTTACATGACTAGATGTCGAATTTTTAAAATCTATTTTGTAATTAATTCTTTTAAAAATGCATCAAAAAGAGATTTTGTGAAGCAGCTGCAGATCTGTTGACTCAACCTAACGACTTCTCCAGTAAAGTGAATCAAAAGTCTGATTTCTTCACCTCATTTCCCCCCCAGATGTCTTTCTGAGATCAGGAAGCAAGGACACTATGTGACATCGCAGGAACACATAAACCATGGCCACAACTTTTATTATTCCAACACCAAATCACGGTGAAATGGACAGCTTTGGCTCAGTAAACTGCAGTGGCATTACATTCACGCAGGCTGTCAAAGGACACATGAGCTAAATATAGCTGAGAGTTTACTGTTAGCTCACATGATGGTCCCTATCATCACGCACTGGCAGGGAGCCATGCAGCCTCCTGAGGGCACACGGTGTCACAAACGGTCTAAAAGTAGGATAAACAATGATTTATGAGGCAGAGATGGAGGGAAAACGCCCAAATCCTAAAGGTACCGATACGTCCTCTTAATATTCATGCTTCATATATAAATCCACATCTTTTAAAGTTACATTTCAAAGAATTAAAAATGCTATTTGAGCTTTTATTATGTAGGCTGATTCTCACCTTTGTCACTATCATAACCAGTAGACTAGACCAGTAAAGCATAAATCATCCTTTCAGTGTTTTATTGAGCAATCTAAGCAGTAATGGGAAAAAAAAACGCCATCAGCATTGGATCTTGGTAACCATGGTTGGACTTCGGTTCTTAAGAGAATTAAATCAGCGTCATCCTTTTCTTTTTTCGTTATTAATTCAGTCATCTTACACCATCTAAATGGAGTTGAGATCTGAACTCTTTTGTAGCTAAGATCATTTTTTGTTCTAGTTTAGTCTTGTTGCATTAACCATCACCCGACTGATGACCGCTATTTGAAATTACCACATAATTTAAACATAAATTCTCTTTAAATTGATCAAAACACCCATTTATTCAGAAAAGAAAGCAGCTTCAAACCATGACTCTCCCTCCACCGTGCCTTAAAGCTGCTATCTGGCGTGGTCCCTTTCAGGAATTCTGTATCATTTTTCAGAGACACATAAAAGTGATTGTCTTTTCATGTAGTGTGATGTATTGTAGGAAATACGCACGCCCCCATCCCACAGAGCTCAACGCAATATGAACCGAGTGTCGGTCAGCACTAACCAATAGCGTTAGACAACCGCTTACGTACAGACGTCATTCACAAAGTGTGCTCAAGCGTTTAAGGATGTACCTCAGTTGATGAAGGTTGGCGACCTTTCTCACGCATAAGTAAGTCTTTAAAACATAAATATATGAATACACAACATAACGTGAGCATAATGATTGCAAAACAACATGTTTTGACAGCTAGAGGAGAACATTCACGAAAAGAGGCGTTGCTTTTGGCCTTAAATGCAGAAATGAAAGTAGGTCATGATGTGGTACACTTGTCAGACACTAGATGGCGCCATCCCAGATAAAAGAAAAAATACGGACAGCTACTTTAAAGTTGGAAAACGGAACATAAACACCAAAGTGACATCTAGTGTGTGGAGGTTGTAAATGCAACAACAGAACAAGATTTCCAGCCGTCTGTTGTAGGCTTCACCTGAACTCACTCTGGTTTTAGAGCTTTTATGGTAGCTCCTCTTCTGAGAAGAATAACTTCTTCTGGGCTCAGAAGCGGCTGCTTGACTCGCAGAGTCTGCCAATTTCCACAGTTCCAGCCTCGCTATGCCAAGCGGACTGTTTACCATATTTAGCAAGCTGCAATGGTGCCCTCTAGTGGCTGGTAGATGGAAACATCAACCCAGTGTCGTGCCCGTTTTTATTAAAAAAATAATCAAAAAATAGCTTTTAAAGGAAACACTGTACCTTCATTCTGCACATCTCTAAATGCCCCGTGGAGGGATTATATTTTTAAATGTAGAGCTATTTATTAAAGGGGAAAAAGACATTTTTTATTGAATTGTTTCATATTCAACCCTTAAAGCTGGGAGCAGATAGTGATTTAGCTCATTTTTAGTAAAAAATAAAACATTTCTCATCTGTTAACAGAACATTGTTTAAGCTGGGATCTAGTGCACATCAGTGGTTAGCTTTAAAATGTTTATAGCTGTAGATTTCACATCATGCTCCTAACATGACCCTTGCTGGGCAGGACATGTGCCCTTTCAACACTCCTGAATTTCATCCATTTGCAGGAACGTTCATGTTATTGAAGGTCTGACGAAACACTTTGTTTTCCCCGTTTGTGCAACTCTGTAATGCTCCTTCTCCAGTGAAAGTTGTGAGAGCAGCTGAGGTCATAGCCGTTCGTTTTGACAAGCGCAGACTGGCAGAAACCATACTGTGTGTGTGTGTCCCTGCAGGGAGGGCGTCCTCCCACATTTCAGCCCATCAAAAGGAACACAACTCGGAAATTGAATTGGAGAAATCCATCCAATTAAAGCATCGACTAACTGAACAATCAGACCCAACTCACAAAGAACCAAAACATTATGACACCGTCTGCATTGGTTGGTTTGTACTTCCCTCGGCTTGAGGGCGATCAAGAGGATCCTTTTTAGAAGAAAGTACAATAATATTTATAATTCACACTAACTTTATTGTGTGTGTGTGTGTGTGTGTGTGTGTGTGTGTGTGTGTGTGTGCGTGCGTGCGTGCGTGCGTGCGTGCGTGCGTGCGTGTGTGTGTGTGTGTGTGTGTGTGTTTGGTCCAGACCTGTATATGACGCCTTTGCTGTGGAGGAACATGAGAGCAGAAGTGATCTCCGCCGTGTAGAAGCGCGCCCTGCCCTCTTCGAATTTCCTGGACTTCTGGATGTGGAACATGAGATCTCCGCCATTAACGAACTCCATCACGAAGAAGAGTCGGTCCTGATGTTTGAATCAGAAGATGACATATAACACTTGGTGAACTCAGACCACGGCTGAGGTGAAAAATAAGCTGTGACCATGAACAGAAAGAAGTTACTGATTTCAGTGCAGCCAAAAGGACGCTTCTTTGCGTCATTACACGTAAACATCAAAAAGTGATTTTAAAAACAAGATGCATTAAAATGAAGACATCCTGCAATATGAAAGGATTGTTTTGTACATTTCTATTAAAATTATCTATCAACGCTGATGCTGGGGGTTTTGTGTTTGTATATAAATTAGTTGAAAGCTTAAAAAAATAAACACAACAGGCAAAAAAGTTGGATTAAAGGCAAAACCTTATTGTTTAACTGTAAAACAAAACAATCACCTACCCCCTACACAACAGGCTAAACAGCTCTTGTTTACTCCTCTGAACACAGTTACCAAAACTATTTAAAAAAAGAGAATTTCACACTTTTGTTACAATTTTAACAAGAAAACGTGGTGATGAACCACTGATAAGAATAAAACTGTGGAGAGTTGGTGAGAACAACCAATCAGGAGGTGTTTTACTCTTTCTTCTCAATCTCGCACACAAGACTGAGAATCTGCTGCTACCTGCTGGGCAACTGAGGAACTACATGCTTCAGCTCCACTGCAGGAACACAAAACATCCCTGCTGTGGGTTTCTTTTACACTATTAGCATTCATTACACATGCACATAATGTTAATTATAAATATATGTGCAGAAATGATTAAATGTCTAATATTAAATAGTTTTCCAGATTTTAAACATCTTCAAACAGGGAAGAGTTATTGTTGTTCACTGTTTTCTAATTCTGCAAGTCACAATGTTACCAGCTTTGGCTGAGGAAGTATCAAAAATATATCAGTTACACAGATCTATGTGCAAAGAAGATAAAAAAATGTAAATAAAGTGAGAAGAAAACAGAAACCGCCCCTTTAGTTGAGTAGTACTGACCGGTGTCTGGAAACAGCAGTAAAGCTCTGTGAGGTAGGGGTGCAGACGCGCCAGTGAGAGCACCCGCTTCTCAGTCATGGTGCACTCGACGTCATCGTCCTGCAAAATGATGTCCTTCTTCAAAACCTTGATGGCAAAAACGCGGTCTTTGCCGTTAAGTCTCGCCAGCATCACCTGCACACAAAACATGCAGGCGGCGTTACTCAGCTGAACCAGCTGTTTAATCCTGTAGCTTTCAAAGTTCAACTTTTTGGGTTAATTGCACTTTTATAATGATTATTTTATCTCTCACTTAGAGATAATAGACAGTGCATCAAATCTGTTTTATTTCTGGCTCCATAAAAAACTGATCGCTTCAATTAGAACTGGTGGTGATAAAAGCCTGTTAGTTTCTGGATGCAGCATCTGATTAAATCAATGAATTAATACAGCTGTATGAAAATAAATTGTGAGAAATAGGCTCAAAAATATTTACCAGGTCAGTGAGTATTGGGAGAAGATTTTGCACACAGGCTCTAGTCTACCCTCTGCAAATGCATTGATACGGAAAACAATGTAACGTTTTATTTGTTCCCCCAAATTTTTGTATTTTCTTTACATTTTTTAGAGAATTGCAGCTAGTCTAAATTCCACTTTTCCCACTAGCCATGAAACCAACTAATCTGTCCTCATTGGTCATTCCCACCTTGCCAAAGCTGCCTTTTCCAAGTACTTGAAGAAATGTAAAGTCTGAAATTCCCATACGAGGGATCTGCTGTCGAGTTTCCGAGCATGTACTCTCCCTCCTCTCCGAGGACTTTGTCCTCGGCTCTGAACTCTTCACCTGCAAATTCACCAAAAACATTATTGCGTTTAAAAATCACACTGAAGCAACAATTACCTCAGTCTGTGGGGGGAGAAATGAATCGTTCATACCATCGTGTTTCGTTTGGAAAGCCCTCCAGCCTGCAGACCCATCTCTTTGAGCTTATTGGCCAGCTCCACACTGTTGACCCCACAGTTGGGAGCGATGTTGTCTTTGCAGCGGATGTGAACGTTGATTTTACAAACTGCAAAAAACAAACCAGACAAATGCAGCCTAAAAACAGAGCTGATCTGATGCAGATTTTGGGAAGCATGTTTTGATGCGGTCCTTACTCTTGCAGTGCAGCCCCTGCCTGACGATCCCCCACAGCAGCGAGCCGCAGTGATCGCAGAAGGTGGGCGACTTGTAGCTGTGGATGTTGAACTTGTGAGGGATGTTGATGCTGAAGCCCTGGGTTGCAGGCTGCTGGAATTAGACACGCAATCTGAATTATGATGCATAAAAATGAACACATTTTGTTTTTATTTTAAGTGTGACTTTTATTTTTATTAGTTGCTGTGCTTGCTTGGAACTTTCCAGAGGAAGGAAAATTTGTGCTGTTCTGGCGAAATAAAGAAAAGCAGAATGCTGAAATGCAAAAATGAGTAAATATGGATGGATGTGTTTAAAGATGCACGCGGGCCGGTTCAGTGGTAGACTCATTCTGAAACAGGAAGCTGTTGGGTCTACTGATCACTGCAGGTGTGTGTGTGTGTGTCTCAGGGGGGCTGGTATTCCTGCACTTCCTGAACTAGAAGAAAATAACCAACGTGGTAAAATAGTGTCAGTCAACACTGCGTCGCCTACAGGTTGTGCAGAACAGCGCTGCCAGGTTCCTGACTGGGACCAGGAAACGGGACCACATCAGTCCAGTTCTGGCCTCCCTGCACTGGCTTCCGATTTCCTATCGCTCACAATTCAAAATACTCGTCTTTGTTTATCATTTCTTCCAGGGTGGTGCTCCCCCTATCTGGCCACACTCCTGAACAGACATTCCCCATCACGCGCTCTGCGCTCCTCTGACCAAGGCCTGCTCGCTGTCCCTCGGTCTAGGTGTCGTACCCGTGGGGACCGGGCTTTCTCAGTCCTAGTACCGTTACTCTGGAACCAGTTGCCACCCTCAGTTAGGCTGTCCCCTTCTCTGCCAGTCTTTAAGAATCACCTAAAAACACACCTCCTCCGCTTGGCGTTTCCAGAACATGTTTGATTATGGCCCTCTATTATGTTGAATCCATTCCACAGTTTTCATTGGTACACTCACTCCATCCACTCAATCCAATTGTGTTTCACACATTTGTATTTTACCGGAATGTTTCATCTATCTTGTTATTTCCATTTTGTATTTTGTAATTTGTATTTTGTAATTTGAATTTCTTTTATTGTTGATTTATTCAGTATAATTACTTACAACTGTACCATGTTCAGCGCTTTGGGCTTCCTGACAGGGTTGCGGAAGGCGCTTTGTAAATAAAGCTTTGATTGATTGATTGATTGATTGAATAAATTAGATTTTCCAAACATGCTGATGATTTTATTTTTGAGAGAACCTAAAACCTGCTGTTGCAACCCTAACCCTAACAAGGTGTTAGCTGCAGATACCTGCTCTTTTGCTGATTTCTTCTTCATGCGCGGACACTCCGTAACAACCAGCTCGTGGCATCGTTTATGAACCACACAGGTACACACTGGAGAAAAGAAAGCATGTCACCGCGGTTGCTTTTATGATCAGGTGGCTGCAGCATAAAGCACATAATGAGAACACACAGGAGAACTGCACACCTTGACACTGGTAACCCTGTTTTCCAAAAGCACCCCTGCAGCAGAGAGAATGAGAAAAGATCAGTTTTATCAACAAGTCAGCAGGGATTTTCTGGTTTGACTTTCTCACCAAATGAACTCTTTGCAGTGAAAACAGAAGGTGAACTGGCGAAGGTACGTGGACATGAACTTGTGTCCGTTGACTTGGTGGACCCTCCGTCTCACAGCGCCCTGCCGCGTCCTGGTGAACTGCTTGTGGCCGTTTTCTTTCAATAAGGCATCATCTGTAAACAAAATGAGAGAAGAACAACAACAAGAGATTTTACTATCAGCTCTGCTGTTGTTTACATCAAAATAATAAAAGTTTATTTAACTTGTTTTATGATTTATGAAGCAAACAAGCTGAATTACAACATTAAAAAATCAACACCAAAATGAACAACAGCAGAAGAAAAATGTGGAAAATGTGAACTTAAACAAATAAAAAGTAAAACAGTAGGGAGTATACATGCCATTTGAACTTTGTGCACATTTATATGGTTTACCCGACTTGTTTTACATTCATTCTGCTAAGTGTGAGCTCACCACTGTGTAAATGTGAGCTTAAAACCACACTGGTGTTATGGAAACCTTTGTGTAGAGCCCACGCTCTGCCCCTGCAAACAGCAGATAGATGGGTTGTAATGGTATGAAAGGGGTGTGAAACCAAGCATTAAAAGTTCCAAGACTGCTATATTTAAAATGAGTTATTTAAAAAAAATGATGAATGTTGTGTTGTAAATTTAATTCAGTGATCGTCAACGACATCCTGATACATAGTTTTGGTGTTTGTTTTTTTGTCATGTGATTTTTTCCCCCCTAAAAATTTTTTTATTCTGAATGTTAAATATTAACAAAGGGATATAATCATATTTTTTACTAAATGGATGCAATCATATCTGACCACTGACGAAATGTCGATAAAAGCGATTTCCTGACATGCCTGACCTCTTTTTGTGGTGGCGATAGAACACCTGATTGCTTCTTTTCTTGTAATGAAGATCCAGCCAAGTTTAATCAGACAAAATATTTCATACTATATGAGGAACAAAAGAAGCGCTGATCTATCTAGAGTCAGAGGTCTTTTTGCAAAAGGTGTCTTGTCTCTTGTGGTCACGTACCTAAACCAGCAAGCATTATATGAGACGTACAACTACAGAGACGGATGCTTAATATCGGTATTTTGTGCCTTATTTGCCCTCTCAAATGTGTAATAATAGCTGATGCACAACATTTCTGAACATTAATTTGTTTTTGAACACTGAATTTAACCAACTGTTGAATCTTAATATTTTTTTTGCCCTGTATTAAAATCAAACATTTACCCAAAGTTAACAGGTAAATAAAAACAAACACCAGTTGACAATAATGTTTTAGAGCATTTATCAAGCAGATGTTTTTCATGAAAATAAATGTAAAATTTAATATATTTGGTAGCAGCGACATGGCTGCCCGTAGATGTGCCTGGTTTTAAATTGGCTCTAATAAAGAGATATGTTGGCCGATCCTTAACTCAAACCCATTTGTTTATCTTCAGTGGTGCCCCCAGAACATTTTCATGGGGGGGCCCAGATCAGGCTAGTGAAAAATTCTGGGGTGGCACACCAAACAGGTCTATGTGGTAACTGCAGGAAAGGTTACCTTTGTTCTTTTTCATTAAAGGGGAACTAGGCAGTTTTGGCTTGCTTTTAGCACCCCCTAGTGTTGTTTGTAGGACTGAAAGCATAACTTATCCTCTTGCTGTGCGTTCGTCGTCTTAACGCCTTAATCTAACAGCTGAAATGTCTCCCCAGCCTTCCTTTGTGTCTACAGGAGTGATAGATCACCAAATGAAACAAATCACCTGTGTTAATGATCTAAAACATGCAGGAAACAGACTACTACAGCCCCAGAGTACTGCCATTGATGACAAAAGTTGTCATTTTAAATCCAGCCGTTCAATGCAAATGATGACTAAAGTCATCACTTTCTTTTACAGCAGCGGCCCAAAACGATCTCCTAACACGTGGATTTTCTGCTTCCTGATCACGTGACGTGTGATATACGCAGATGAAGATCGGCTTTAGAGCTGAGATGTTTGTTCAGATGTTTGTTCTGATGACTAAATTCATCATTTGCATTTTTTTACTGTGTGGGCATCGGAACGAGCCCCCGCACCGTGAGAACAAACATCTCAGCTCTAAAGCCGATCTTCATCCGCGTATACCACACGTCACGTGATCAGGAAGCAGAAAATCCACGTGTTAGGAGATCGTTTTGGGCCGCTGCTGTAAAAGAAAGTGAGGTGTGAACTGGAAAAGCTTCTGTTGATCAAAATTTGACAACGGATTATGAAAGAATGGATAACGTTCCAAACACGCGGATTCTTCCTGATGTAAGAGACGACTCTACTCTTTGTTAGGTAGTTTTGGTGTTGACATCATCATAGTGCATAACGTTATGTGACTCTTGAAAAAAACTGTGAAACATTGAAAAACGCTGGCAAAGAAGGGCTTTTCTGATCAGAAAACAGCTGGCAGTTAATGAGTTCAGGAAAAAGACAAAATTGATTGCAGCATTTTTATTATTATCATTATTTATTGTTTTAGAATTTTTGAAAAGTGTAATTTTCCTGTTGCTGTCCACAAATATCCACAAAAGCGATTGAGATTTATGCTTTTTTTTAAATGTCTCTGTGACATACAAATATACTTAAATTATTAGTGACATTATTTATTAACATTTTATTAAAATAAATTTACTCATTGGAAAATGTATTATAATATAGATGATTTTTTAAAGGGAGGGGGGGCAAAGGGGTGGACATGGCCCATCCTGGCCACCCCTCAGAGGCACCCCTGTTTATGCTGTCATATGTCTAGTCTTTTTGTTGGCCTTCTGATCATCACTTCTTAGGTTGGTGTAGTTAGGGTGTAGGTGTTTCTGTCCAGTAATTACAACCCTGGTGTTCTACCAAGAAATGTACTAAACACAAGCTTAATTGGAAATTTCTGACTTCTAGGCAGCAGTTATGTAACATGAACCTTTGAATCATCCCTTATTTCTGGAGCACAGCTGCTATTTTGCTCATTTTCAGAACAATGGCACAAAACTAGAAACATCTAGCTTAAAACAAATGTTCAAACTTTACATTTTCTTATATGTGGGAATCTGATTCTGCAGATTTTAACCAACACAAGAAAGCTGGGAGTAATTCAATTTTGACTATTCATAAACTTGTGTTAGAATAGCAGATCATTCAACTTAAAATGGTAACTTTAAGTACAATAAAACTAAACAAATTGGGGCTATAATAAATGTTGTTCTTTTGCAGAGTTGTTCTTGTGATAAGACTATTATCTCTTCTGATATTATTTGTGCAGATAATAAAAATGCAAGTAATGTGTAAAACAGGAAGAAGATGTTTAATAATATTAAAACATTGGAGAAGAATGGTGCAACTAACATGCCATCTCCAGTCTGTAGGCCCAGCTTCTCCTTAACTAACCTGTAAGTGAACTTCCTCATCAGATACTAAATTCTGATCATGATGACTAAAGATGATCTGTGCACACACGAACAAACGCAAAATGAACTAGTTCCCACACGAACATGCATTCACATGTTCTTCTGCACATCCTGCAGGATCAAGCATGTATTTGTGTGTTTTGGAAAGACAAGACATGGCTGGATTTGCTGGCAGTTTCACCCGAAAGGTCACAAAGCTTGAATATTGACATGTGCACATGCAGAACAACAACATCCCCAGGGAGCAGAGTTCATACCATCCGTGAATGATCCGGTGAGCGTGATGATGACGTAGACTTTTCCCTCCGGCTCCAAGTCCATCTGGAGGAACACAAGCAATAAAGCACAATCATGTCTAAAACCTACGAGAAACATGAAGGAAACATGACAAAATAAACAATAATTAATGCACTTAATGTAAGTTAATAGTCAAATTAGTTGGGACAAGGCAGGATTTAAGTGGTTAAAAACGGAGATCTTTGTCTCAGACTCCCACGACACCGAAGGTGAATATAACTGCATAGTTTTCATTCCTTTGCTTCCACACAACGTCTAAAGAATCTGAATACGTAGACAGAGCAGCCAGTTGGGCAGGAAGGGTAGGCTGAAGTGATCTCATTATTATTTTGATCATCCCCGGCATGAGAGTGGAGTAAGGACACTCAATGGCAGTCAGACAAAATCGACTTCCTGCTGAAAACGGCTGAGTGGAAACTTAGGTCACTGTGTGCTTAAAACCAAGATCTATTTGTGTTTCATACACCCTTCCTGGAAAATGCTGACACGGCAAAACTGAGACATATTTAAATAGCATTAGAGTGAAAAAAGTGCCTTTAAGTGTCCTTTTCCTGTTTGTTTTCAGGCTCAGTCTATAGTCCAGACTGTAAATGTCCACCGTGAGACGTCCTTTTCGGCTAAACTTTGGCAGTTTCACTCTGGCACCGCAGTTTTAGTCACTTACAAGAACATCCTGCCTGAGCATTTAAGCTGTCAAGATGCTTTGTTTTGTTACCCTTCTGCAAAAGAGAGCAACGTTCAGACTGTTAAATCTCTGGATTTTAGACTTAGCAGCAAAGAAGGGCCCCAATTCAGCTGATTTATTACTTTAATTTTATTTATATAGTCTGTGAGTTTCTGTAAAAGAGAAAAAAGCAGATCTTATCAGGAGCGTCCTTCTTGTGAACGTTTGATGCTGCAGCAGAGAGGAGCGCTTTAGCTCCAACGCAGGATGATGGGAGAGTTGGAAAAGGGTTTAATTTGAACCAACTTTTATTTTCTTAAGTCTGCATTGCTTTTGCATGTGTTCACAGATAGTTTACTTCGCACACAGCAGAAAATAAAGCGAAGCATCATCATGCAGAGTCGGCGGCGAGTAGGAGGCAAAGGAAGCTGCCCTAAATATCATGAGTGTGTCATCCAGATCAAAATAGAAATTGAGTTAGTTTCGGAGACAAGTTGCAAAAGGCGACGTCACGGCTCACTAGACAAGACGCCCCAGGTGATCAAACTGAATCTGCGAGCTCAACTCTGAGCACAAACACCTAAAAGTCAGTGAGGAAGACGAGCAGCTGGATAAGAGCCAAGAGAAAATGAGTCTGCTGACGGACAGAGCACGGATCAGCTAGTGGGAACAGTGTGATAAACAGCCGTGTGGGCGTGTGGAGGCCTGTGTGTGATGTAGGCAAGGAACCAGCGCAGCACTACTTCTGCACAACAAAGATTCAGAAAGAAAAAAAAAGTCCTTAGTAGTTCAGATCTAACGGATAACATCGCAGAGAGAGCTGCAGGCCAAGTTCCACTTTCATACCACTTCCTCACAAAGCTTGGGGTCTTGAGTGCATGAAGCCGTCTTTGGTGTTTTTTTTTTGTTTTGTTTATTTATTTTTTTTTTTTTGCCATCTGTTGCAGCATCAGGCTGCAAGACACTCACGTCAAACGCAATTAATGGTAAAATGTTAAGATGCACTCAAGAAAACACCAAATTCTTCTGCAGCGAAATGCAAAGCAGCTTTTAACTGAAAGAGGATGACTGACAGGAAGTGAAAAATGTCCAAAAATATTCATTATTTGTGTGCGATGACAGTGAGGTGGTACATGGCAAAAAAAAAAAAAAAAAAAAAAAGCGGCTTCATGTCCAGGCCTGAACATGTTTGGGTGACATTGATCAACACCTTCGAAGTCCTGGAGGGGAGAAAGTAAGTCAGAAAGGAGAAACTCCAGTCTGAAGGGAGAAGCTTTAGTTTCCAGAGACGAGAGAGACTGAAGCATCAATTTAGTCTCAGAAATAGTGATAAAATAAATGGACTTATGCAGATTTGGATGCATAGCTGACAACTTGCATGTGTGGCCGGTTTCTACTGATTACTGTCAAAGCTTCAAAGCCAGAAGCTGTGAGACACGTTCAGTACTTGGCGAGAGCGCGCGGCCCGAGAAGATGGAGGAAATGACCTGAAAGAGCTCAGAGAGATGGACTCGTTCTGTTTCCAAGCTGAGAAAAGGTGCAAGTTAGTGGATCAGCTTAGATCAGGTGGAGGCACCACCAATCAGGTGCACTTGTGCCACTTCCTGTCTGCAACCAGAAATAATTTATTACAATATAGAATAACATCATTTATAACTTCCATGTTGGGATGATTTGCTAAATGCTCAAGTTTTAACATCTCATTTAAAATCAATATAATAATATTAAATACTCACTTTGGCCAAACCTTACAAGACAAAGGGCTAAAACTGTCAACTCAATGGTCCTCGCGGGCCACGAAAATGTAATTTTGTTAGATTTACAAAGTGTTAAAATTATTTAACCTGTTTAACCCTAACGCCCCCCCCCCCCCCCCAATTGGGGGCCTCTACAGTTTCATGTCCCAAACATCTACAACTGTCCACATTCTCCAAACACAACTAAAACCACAATCAAACAGCCCAGATGGGAAATAAGGTCATTTTAAATTGTAATAAATTAAGATACAATGATATCTGAAAATTATTTTAGAAGAGCATGTGACCTTCAGTGGTGTCTGCTGGGAAAAAAAAACCTTGAGCAAATGTAGTTGAGGACCCCTGGAATAAATAAAACAATTGACTACATTTCCTAAATGGAATTTGAACTCACAACCTCCATCCTGTCAGCACTTACACACAGGGCAGCTCTTCTAAAATTAAGTTCAAATATTATTTTATCTTAATGTATCAAAGACCAAAAATTGCCTTGTTTACAATCAAAACGGTTTTGATTGTAGCTGTAGCTGTGCTCGGGGAATGCAAACAATCACTGACGCTTGGGGCATGAAACTCCAAAGGCCCCCAATTGGGAGGCGCCTGGGCCCAAAGAAAAAAAGGCCTAGGGCCTAAAGGGTTAATGGTCACGTTTTATTAATCTGTGCTTATCAAGAAAAGTTCAATGCAAGTACTTTAGTTAAATACGAGGATAAAAATGTTAGATCGACACCAACAGCCCGCTGGAGAGGAGAAAAGTCATTATTCTAGAAATGTAAATGTTTGAGATCATTTGAATGACTAATTTGACTGAATTTACGTGGAAGCCATTTTTAAACGTATGTGTTTTTCTTTTTCTTTAAACATATACATATATACATATATGTATATATATATATATATATATATATATATATATATATATATATATATATATATAACTATATATATATAACTATATATATATAACTATATATATATATATATATATAACTATATATATATATATATATAACTATATATATATAACTATATATATATATATATATATATATATATATATATATAGTTATAGTTATTTAGTTGGATTATTGTAGTAACTCCATGCTCTGGTCTTGTTTAAAATAAATACCTCACCGTGTATCTTCTGCATCAAAAGGCAACTTCTGAGCTGCACATGCAGGGGTGGGTGTACAAAAATGTGGTAATGGTAGTACAAAGTACAAGTACTTTGTAACTGTACTTAAGTACAATTTTTCTGTATCTGTACTTTACTGAAAAGATTTTCTTAAGGCTTATTTTTTATTTTTACTCCACAGCATTTTAAAGCAGCTATATGTACTTTCTACTCCACTACATTTTCTAAAACGTTTCAAAGGTGATTTATTTCATTTCGTCTGCCCTCCAGCCCACCTTCTGTACAGTGGAGAGCGGCAGCACATCCCCTTGTCCTTGTTCCAAAGGTAACTGTAATTTGCAGTCTGCCCCCTCCCCTCCAGTCTGACAGTACTCTTCTACACACAATGTCTAGTAAAAAGTTAGCTGAATACTTTTACTTTTTTTTTACTTTAAGTAAATGCATACTTATTACTTTATTCTTGGATAATTCCACTTTTACTTAAGTAATATTTTATACCCCTTTGTACTTTTACTTAAGTGTCGTCTTTTGCTGTGGCTGTAGATCCCCTACTGAAGAAGCCAGGAGCAAGCTTGTAATGATCACACCTGGCCTTTGCCACAGGGGCGGTGCGGAGCAGGTGGGGAAAACGACAAGAACGTAACACTGGAGCGCAAAGGTGCATGTTTAAATGAGCAACACGGAGGGACAGAATGGTTTTGAATGTGGGTAAAACACCTACATCCTCCACAGGTGCGACACCCATGGTCGCACTGATTTACTCTGGGGGCCGCAAATGGCCGCCACGCCACACTTTGGACATGTCTGTAATAAAGTGGTTCAGGCATGGACGTAATTTTCACTTTAGAAGTGGGGGGACACGGGGGCGGGGGGGGTATCTTTACAGTATGCTCTAATGGGAAACAGGCTTCAACACAAATGGTTGTTTTCTGCTTGGTCCTAGAGCTCAACCAGTGTCCATTTAATATAGCGTAATACTGTTTTTGGATGGTAAAATGTGCAGGGGTCAAAACTTGACTTTGGAAAAATTGGGGGGGGATATGTCCCCCCTATCCCCCCCCCCAAAAAAATTACGTCCATGGGTTCAGGCAATGGATGGGTTAAATATTCAGATGAAATGCATTTACTGGAATATTTTGTGATGTGTAGAAGAAACTTTTAACTTAAATTTAAGTCACAAAAGTCAGATCTGTAAATCTCTAAATCTAATTGCGGTACAGAATGACGGCCATCAGTAATTGCTGATAAGTGAGGTTGGAGATTATTATATTTTAGGGATTACTGACTAGAAAGGGTTAAAATCCCAGGATGCTGGTTCAGACACAACCATTGTCTAGACAGAAAACAGGTTACATCCCTGGTTCCTCTCTGTGGGATAACAACACCGGTCCCTTTAAAATGGGAACTCGTCCCTGTTTTCCAGTTGGTTCCCAAACGTTTTGGACATTTTCAGCTGACAGGTTTCTGCTGACACTCACCCATCCCTCAAAGGTCTCTCCCGTGTTGGAGGTTTTGATCAGGTCCACGAACTGGATGGTGCAGTTGGCCACAAAGTCATCATAACCGATGGGAGTGTCGTGGAACACCGTCAGCTCGATCTGTTTACCGTTGTTGACGTTCAGGCAGAACTCCTCGTTGTACGTGGGCATGTTGGTTTTCTGCTTGGTGTGCGTCTGTCCAACTTTGAAGTCGTCCACCTTCACCATGATGTAAGGGTCCAGGGCTGGAGGAGCCTTGTTGAAGATGACAGTGTGGCGGGTGGAGAAGGTTGTGGGTTTCAGATCCAGAGCCTCCCCGATACGGAGCTTCAGATATCCATTAAACTTCATTTTTAATCAGCTTACGTTGGTAAAAATAATGGAAAAAAGCTAAAAAAAATTAAATATTATTAAATCACATCCACTTCATTATAAAAACCGAACTGTGTTGTCGTTGTTAGTCATCCTGGCGTGAACCTTTCCTCCCAGCGCGCACAATCTACTGGAAACCAGTTCCACCAACTCTCAGTAAATGGGAAGCTTCAGCGCTGCCATGCAGAGCATTAAGCTCAAGTTCCGCATTATTTAGACTCACTAGAACAGTCAACCTGACACTGACGGGTTTGGTTTGTCACGTGGTTTCAGTTGTAGTTGAGTTTCTCTAACGAGAGTACTGCACTACCCAGCATGCTTCACTCCATCAAATGAAAGTGTCCTGCTGCTCACCTGTTGCGCCTTCTTTTGGGAAACGCCGCGCCCTGCTGGTGTTTTTGTAAAAGTGCATATGAGGACATCTATGTTTATGTCAAAAGATTTTTTTATTTTATTTTCTTCCTTTAGGATTCCTCATTAAAAGATAAGCAAAACTTTCTATGGGCAGATATATTAACAATCTATCAACAGTACTCTATGAGGAGGAAGATAATAAAAGGGGGACAAATAAATACATTTCAAAATAAAACATAGTGACATGAAGTACAAACACGGTAGAAAACTAATTTAGATGAATAAAGCTTATTGTTATACACCACGATAAAGAGTTCTTACTGAATGGGGTCATGAAAACGTGTTACAATTTTCATTAACTAAGTCTCTTCCATCTAATTTGGCTTTATATGTTTAAACTGTTTTTATTGTTAGGGTGATGACCTTAGTGATCGGAAACACAGGAAATCTGTACTTTTGTATGTGTGTATATACATTTCCCGCCCTCTGGCAAGAGCATCTGGCTGCAGACATCAGCTGGCGTCCTTGCCGTGACAGGAAATGACGTATCCGGAAAAACAAGTGTCATTACCTTCACCGGAAGTCATTACCTTTGCCGGAAGTAGTTTTTTTTTCGGGTCATTACCTTTGCCGGAAGTAGTTTTTTTTTCTTGAATACGCTTTATTGACAAAGCACAAAAGTAGTTTGGATTTGTCAAAACCATACCGTGTCGTTTTTCTCTTCGATTTGTACACATTTAAGAGAAAAATTACACAGTGGGTCATTACCTTAACCAGAAGTCATTACTTTCACTGGAAGTAGTTTTTTAAAAAACAAAACTTACCGGATAAAGCTTTTTATTTCGGATTTTTTTTTTCTCTTCAGATCTGGACCGGCAAACTTAAGTAACGTTACCTGCGTTGCATGAAAATTGAATATTAAATCCCTTTGTTCTTCAGACAGGGAATTTTTTATGACAGTAGCACATACATACATACGTATACATATATATATATACACACACACACATATATGTATATATACACACACACAATAAAAGGCTGTAAAGTGAATTAAAAAACATATGGATAAAATGAGAACACGTTAAACTAAGACTTTTCAAAATGTGCAAACAAAATAGTACTGGCTAAATATTCAGTTTTATTGTTAAGCCCAAGATGAACTTTTGACCTACACCAATTGCTAAAGTACAGAACTCCCAGAAGCAGTGAAAAACATTTCAGCAACACTCCTCTCTCACCAGCAACAAAAATTAGTTATTAAATATCCATAACACTGTCCTATTGTGTATCACAGCAGCTCATTGCAACAGAATTTAACTACTACAGCTGATAACTATTTAGCTAGTTGGTATTTATTTTGAGTGAAAGACAATAAAACCAAAGAAACACTTGATTTCACAACCATTTTATTTTGGGTAAAAATGAATTTGCTGAAGCATGGCTTTCTCAGCTGCATATCGATTCATCCCCTCCCATTTTTCCAACACTTTTATTGTTACCTGAAAAACATGCAGGATTACTTCAACGTCGTCGTCTTCCTCCGCTTGTCCGGGTCCAGGTCGTGGGGGCAGCATCCCAACTAGGGAGCTCTAGACCGTCCTCTCCCCGGCCACCTCCACCAGCTCCTCCGGCAGGACCCCAAGGCGTTCCCGGACCAGATTGGAGATGTAACCTCTCCAACGTGTCCTGGGTCGACCCGGGGGCCTCCTGCCGGCAGGACATGCCCAAAACACCTCCCTGGGGAGGCGTCCAGGAGGCATCCTGACCAGATGCCCAAACCACCTCAACTGGCTCCTTTCGATCCAGAGGAGCAGCGGTTCTACTCCGAGTCCCTCCCGAATGTCCGAGCTCCTCACCCTATCTCTAAGGCTGAGCCCGGCCACCCTACGGAGGAAACTCATTTCGGCCGCTTGTATCCGCGATCTCGTTCTTTCGGTCATTACCCAAAGCTCATGACCATAGGTGAGGATTGGGACGTAGATCGACCGGTAAATCGAGAGCCTGGCTTTCTGGCTCAGCTCCCTCTTCACCACGACAGATCGGTTCAGCGTCCGCATCACTGCAGACGCTGAACCAATCCGCCTGTCGATCTCCCGATCCTTCCTACCGTCACTCGTGAACAAGACCCCGAGATACTTAAACTCCTCCACTTGAGGTAGGACCTCTCCCCCGACCCGGAGTTGGCAAGACACCCTTTTCCGGTCGAGAACCATGGATTTGGAGGTGCTGACCCTCATCCCAGCTGCTTCACACTCGGCCGTGAACCTATCCAGCAAGAGCTGAAGGTCAGAGCTGGGTGAAGCTAGGAGGACCACATCATCCGCAAAAAGCAGAGACGAGATTCTCCTGCCACCAAACTCTGTTAAGGATTACTTCATACACTGTCAAATGTCGAAAAGTAACTTTTATACCAACAACTGCTGAAGACTGCGTTGTACCTCTGGAACAAGGACATCAAACACCAAGTCCAGAAACTGGAACTCTCTCTTCTTTATTAGTTTATCTATTCCTGAGCATGAACCAATCCGCTCTGTCAGCTCGTTAACCTATAAAACACATTAACATAATAATGAACAAAACGTTCCTCTCAGCATTAGACAACGGACCCAGGTGGCCCACTGACCATGCATCCACATAAATAAATGTGATGCAGCTTATTGTAAGTCAGTATACATTTACCTGTGCATCAGCAAAGTGGAACATCAGTGGCTTTAGGCTTTGCTTTAATTTAAGCGAGACACCTGGATTGTGCCAGATACATGAGGCCAGACTTCACTCTACCGCTGCAGAGATCCTTATACAGAGTCTGAGTAGAGACAAGAGTTAAAAATAAGCAACATTACCACAGAAAACAAGGGATTACATTATCCTATGTCCAATTTTAGAGTCTTAATTTATTATAATTAAACATTACCTTGATTTCCCCATCTGAAATCACTGCCTGGGTTCCATTTTTCAAAGCCTCGATTGTCCTGTAATTTAGATAAAAATACATCTTATTAGCAAATGAAGAATACAAGCACATGTAAGGAGTTTTGTCAGTGTCACTTGAAGAAGTCCGATATTCATTTTAGATCTATATTTAAGGCCTGCAACTCCTGAATGATTTGCAGCTAAATGTGCTTAAATCCGGTAATATTAATATAAACCAAACCCGATGAAAGCAGTCAGTCGACAAAAATATCTATTTTTTATAAGGATAGGATTATTCTGAAACAGAATCAGAAGGAGGGCGGCATTAATTAGAGAAGCGGCTACTATTTCAAAGTTATTGTACCTGTTGCAGGACACCTGATTTGTGCAACCACAGTAGAATGACCCAGCACACCACACACAATAACTGAAAAATATTTAGAGATATTGAAAGCTAAGCTTGTCCAGAAAATACATTTTATTTCTGGGTGCACAGGACCAGTTCCAGTGTGGGCCAGATGCTGAAAAATAAATTGATAAATCTGTCTTTTTTGAAGTTTCACAAACCAGAGGAAGGTTTCACAAATCACAAACTATGTTTTATGCATTCCTACAAGCCCAGAATAATCTAAAATAGGTTTGAAGAGTGTATGTATTGTAGGTTTTGAGCTAGAGCAGAATAAAAATGGACAGAGTAGAGAAAAATTGGGTGTATTAGCCCTTTAGCCATTTCCCGAATCGGAAGCTAACTTTAGCCTCGTATGAAAACTAGTGATTGAAACCACTTACAAATCTCTGAAAATCTACGCTTTTTAATTAAAAAAGGGCATTAATAACGTTTCAGTCAAGTCAGTATTAGAAATCGTGGTCTTTATATCATATCTAAATTATATATATTATTACTTTAACTGTTTTAACAAACAGGGAGACCAGAAAAATCAAATAGCTAAGTTAAAGCTAAGCTACAATTGCTGATAGCTTTATTTATGTATCTTTTGTGTTAGCTAGCTTGTGATCTCCCTGCATTCGTTTTAAGACTGCGTGTTAATATTGATACAATTAGCTAAGAAACACGGTGCCTTTGCAGTAATTCTCTGGTAAAGCTTTAAAAGCTACAGTGCCTACATTTAAGAACTAAGAACGATTGCAACAATTAGTTATTTTCATCCTTATCCTTCTTTCTTTATCTATCATCCTTACCCTTACCTTTCCTCAACTGAAACCCGCCGAGTATGGTTGAAACAAAAACAACGTAGCGGCCGCCAAAAAAAGACCAACTTCCTGCCGAGGTCTTTCGCTCGTCGATTTTCCGGTAAAAGTAATGACACGCCATCTATCTTGTTCTCGACACACCAGCTGATGTCTGCAGCCAGGTCCTACTCCCCTCTGGCGGCCACACAGTTATTGTAAAGCTAAACAAGATACAATCCACCAGATTTTCCTGTAGAATCCTTCAAAATAAAACATACTACTTTAAAAATTGCCACAGCTTTTAAATTAGCGTTAACAGCATAAGTACTCTAGGTATTGCTGAAATGTCTTCCTTTAAACAAATTACATGAACTCCTGAGAGTCACTTTATCTATTTTATTTATTTGTGTTAGAGGAAATCGACGTGCTAAAGTCTATATCAAGCTCCCACAATGCGGCTTTAAAATTGAAGCCAACCCGGAAGTAGCAAAAATTGCAGTTCCACCCTCATCCGCTGGGGGCTGGTGTCAGAAACGAGCAAATCCTCATTGACTCCCATGTTAAAAATACCAATTTCACAGCAGAAATAAACATGTTTACAGCCTGGTACCAGAACACGTTTTTTGTTTAAATTATCTAGTTTACACTCATGACAACTCTGAGGGGGGTGAATTTTTTTCTCACTCTTCTGTTTAAGTGTATTGAAAGCCTACAATTCTGTATAATTAATGAGCATCCGACACATGTGACTGCCGCCTCAGACCCACGTGACCGCAGAGCTAGCTCCGTGGAAAGGCCTCAGTAGAGCCTCGGTCTCTCCTGGAAACTGCTCAGGGATTTTGAGTCTCTGTGTTTGTGTATTCTTTGTTGGATATTATTTGTGCAATTGTTGGACAAAATGACTTGCTGTGGCATTAATTGCACTAATAGAGCGTCCAAGGAGTCTCCACTTCATTTTTTTCGGTAAGTAAAATTGCATTTATGTATTTTAGATCACTGCCGAGCTGAGCCTAGATTTTAACATGTACTGTTTAACCATGAAATTTAAATGTAATAGGGTAAAACCCAGTGCATTTAACGTAATGCTGCACTTTAGAAAATGGGTTGAAATATAACATGTTGGTGGAGCTGGGTTCCGACTATCGGATTGTGGAGCTCTCGGGAGACCGATGTTTTCCTCCCGGAATGCCGGCTGCTTCTCCCCGCAGCCCGGTCCATCTCTGATCGCGGCTCCTTAGCTGCGCGGGCTGATGGCTGGTTCTCCCAGCAGCTCGGCGTATCTGTCTGATCGCGGCTTCTGTGCACTGCGGCAGACTGACGGCTGGTTCTTATGGCAAGCCAGAACCGCCAAAATACGCTACTTCTTCCTGCAGCTCGGCGCATCTCTGTCTGATCGCGGCTTCTGTGTGCTGTGCGGCTGCCGGCTTGTAGAGGTCTCGGAGACCTCTGTGTTCCACCCGGTTTTACCCAGCGGTCAGCCCGGCGCATCTCTGACTCAGAAGCTCTGGTGGTGTGCACAAACTCCGGTTGTAGCTAGGTTGCTACCTCCGTTAGCTTAGCTCCCACCTCCGCATTAGCTTTGGGTTAGCTTCAGGTTAGCTTGTAGCTAGTTCGACCGGGTGTCGTCAGTCGATCCCAGCCTTACAGCCCCACCCTCAGCTCCACCTCTCTTCCCTTTTTTGGAATTGTCTGGGCTTGACGGAACCTGTGACACGGTCAAGATGGCGGTGGTGGCCACCTCCCATTTGACCTCAAAAAACTGATATTGGAGCCTATGGAAACTAATTGTCCAGTATATATGTCGCTGGCTAAAGCTAACGGCAGCTAGCTACAGTGCTACAAACAAATCCAATAATACCTAGCTGCAGCCGCAGCCACTACAAACCACGTCCCTACAAAACACTCCCCCATGTGTCTGTGGAGCTCCCCTGGTGGTCAGAAAAGGGAAACATATCAATAATGGCAGCCCTCCCAGCGGGCGGGGAGAGCTTAAACCTGGGTCGGATCCGGACCGCAGCATCCCGCCACAGGCTCCAGCAGGTGATTGGGGTTTGATTCATATCATTAAACGCCTTTCAATGTGAACAATACAATTGAAAGAATACGTTTCTACAGAAATAGTAACAATGTAATTAAACAGACAGGACTCCAGATTTAAATATGAATATATGGATATTTTTTGTTTCTTGCATACACACTTTATGGCCATCCCCAGTGGGATTATAAAACACAGATACCACCAACAAATAATCAGTTGCCGGACAATAGGCACAACATACATATTCTTATTTAAGTTAGCAGGTGAATAATGTATGTGCAAGTGTTTATTTTAAATGCAATAAAATAAAATATCAGAAAAAGTAATTAGTGGTAATCATTTTAATTAACCCCTTAAGCCCACTAGCCCCCATTTTTGGGAGCACGCCTCCTACAGTAACATTTAACTTTCAACCATTTGTTATTACAGGCACTAACAGTGGTTCTAAGTCAATATGAGTGAGTAGTTAATATTTGTTACTATTTATGTTTTTTTATTGCTTCTTTACAGTGAAAAGCTGCTGATGTGTAATTTTTAGGCATATTTATATGTGTATATATGTATTTCATATATTCTGTTAACAGGAATAATTGCTGGCCCTTTGACACAAAACGTATTGATTTAGAAATTACTGAACTATTTTGAATTAAGTATACAATTCACAAGACTAGTAAACTGATATTGACTATACACTAATCGTTAAAAATATGCTGTAAACACAAAAGCAGAAAAGTTTTGCTTTAGAAAAAAGTTCAGACAACTGAAACAACCAGCAACAGCTTTTATTGGCCTTACAAATACCTTCCAAAAAAAAAAAAAGAAAAAATGTCAACATAATACTACAGCCTCTTCAAAAATTCAGATGAGTTCAGAGCTTTTCTGAGTTTGTCCGTGTATATGAGCAGTTTTTGTTTTGCCTCCTTGCTCATGTTTTTTTCCATGGCATAGGACATCAGCTGCCTCTCACTAATGAGACAAAGATAAATAGCAATTAGTAAAAATGACATTGATTCCTAGAGGCTGTCATAAACAATGTGAAAACAATACATATAGGCATTAGCACTGTTGTATTTGTAGAATACCTCCAGTCATACTGCAGCCCATTGCTGTACATTTCTGTGGATTTGTCCAGTCAACATTTATGGACAGCTGAAAGCGCATGGATGGTTGCCTGAGTAATGAGGTGAACAAAAGGACATCTTTCATGTAGACATTAGTCTGTCATGTTGCAGGTAACAACATATTAAACACGAGTTATAGACTGACAACAGTAATGCTACAAAATATTTTCATGTGATACATAAAAATTTTCTGAATGTACCTCTGGCAGAAGCACATCCATAGTGAATGCCACTTGATTGTGACATCTGGTTGTCTGTGCTTCAACCAGGCTTGTCAAGAAGCCCATCACTTTGTCCAACTGCTCATCCTCCTCAAAGAAAATGTTCACCCTGCCCTTTGATGAAGCCCAGGTGGATGACACTTTTCCTGCGATGATCGCCTGTAAATAGAGATATTTTTGGAGGATGCTCAAAGTAAATGTCCAAACACTAGGTTAGCAGAAAATGTTTCACTTAAATAATTCATGACTCATGTTTTGACTGATATTGGTTACAGTGTGCAAATTTAATTATAAATTTAAAACTCACTTCCAGATGTAGCAGTAGGCCTTTATCCTGAGTGATAAATGATATAAGATCACTGCTGACTCTTCTTTGGTCTTCAGCTTCAATCAAGACACACAAAAACATGACTTCATGCACAGCAGTTAAAAATAAATTTATTTTGTTGTCATGCAATAATCTTCACTCATATTCACCTGCTCTCTGGGTGGAAAGCTGAAAAATACACATGGTCGGTGTCCTGTGGACTCAGAGGAAAGCAAATAATTGTATCAGTTTGTTTTACAGTTATCCAAAGAGGATTGACATTTACACTTATTATACCACCACCATTGAAAGTTGACAACATATCAAACTTTCTGCTTTTTAAAATCAACAAATCAACCAAAACACATTGGAAAAGCTAAATACAACAACTGATAATTGTGGGACAACTGCCATCTCAGAATCATTCCATCCCTGAAAGTGGTGACCTATTTTCAAACAGGCAGGAGTAAGGTCTTCACTGACCATGGTGCTGCTTTCATGTTGTCTTTTTCTTTTTATCCTGAATACTGGTGGTACGAAGGGTTGCCTGTCCCTCTTCTGTAAAATGGGCAAACTTCCTTCCATACCTGTAATTTACACTCATTTTCATGAGCCAGAATTAAGATAAGTCTGACCATTAAAAAAAAAAAAATCATCGTTCAAGAAGCCCTGCAGCGTACCCTTCCAGGCCAAGGTTTTCTAATAGGACAATGCACCACCATCTTCTCAGAAGACACGTCATCCTAATAAAGACCACAGGTACGCTATGAGGACACATTCGTCATAGTATATTAAAAATATTTTTAAAGTAGTGATAGAATTTTTACATTTTTCTTTAAAAATAAAAAAATAAAAAAGCACAGATCGCATTTAAAATCTAACTCCCGACACCGGAAGACTCTAGCTGTTGGAAAAAACGGTAAAAATCCACCACAGACTTAAAGGGGCTTGTCTCACAAAATTCAGAGCTGCTCTTGTCCTCTGAATGGATTAAATTAGAATATACTTCTATAAAATAAATGCTTTTATTATTATTGATGTCACACTGGGTGCTTTTTTGGGCTGATCAGTGAATCACTCACTGCCAAAGCAGTTGTGATATGCTGACGTCTGTGGAAGTTATGAAAGGGCTGAATTTGAATGGTGTAACAGAATGAAATGACTGGTTTTTTCCCTCCTCTGCACAAGCTAATCCATCAAAATGTTAGTCGATGAATAAGATGTGACCGACCTGTGAAATCAAAATATTAATTTCTTTGTTATAATCCTATAGAATATAAAGGTACTATGACTTTAAATGTTCCAACAGGACTCATTTCACGTAGCATTAAAAAGACATGACACATTACTTTCACTGATCCAATCAGAATCTTACAGATCTGACGGAGGCGTGGTTTTGATGGTGTTTGGTCATTTTCATTCGACCATAAACCATAACATCCGAAGTATAAAACTATGCCACATCATCTCTAACGCCAGTTCAAAGCGTTCCAGAGAAAGTGACGGAGTGGCCAATCCTGAACTATACTCTTCAACCGAAAGAACCAACGACAAGCTGAAAAATTTGTTGCTATTCCAACTGCTGCAACAGTTCCTTTCAGAATAAAAGCTGAACCATCAAGACCCAGGCTTGGGTCTCACCAGATGCCAACAAAATTGTCGCGACCCGGAAGTAACTCACAGACTGGACTGGTCGGCAACCTCTGCTTTTCCTACCGGCTCGGTTCCAGAGAGGGTCAAGCTGGACCTCGGCATTCCTGATCTAAAGAGGACTTCCTGAAGGGTAGGTAGACCGGCAAATGGTGTCTCATGTGTTTATGAACCTCCCAACCAAAGCTTAATGCGAAGACATCACCTTCAGTTCCCATCAGAACTAATCGCTTCTTCGGATTTGCTGGTTCTGATTAACATCACACGTCATCCATTCACCGTCTCATCCACTTTAGTTACACCATACATTTAGTGTTTAAAGTCAGTCTAGTTTAATTTGTTAGTAACAAAATTCTTAACTTTTAAACTTGACTCTCTCTCTTCTGTTGTCTCTGAGTGAATACGAAGCGGTTATCTAATCCCTGCAACAAAAAGGTCCAATCTTCTGGTTTAAATAACTCACCGATCCGTAAGGTGGATTTCATATTTCCTATGGAATCCTACGCCTTATGGCTTATTAAATAACATGTAATCTAAATCATTACAATGGAGACACAACAGCTGAGAGGACTGGGACATCCTATCTCCTGGTCAAGTTCCCCATCCCAGGAAGTACCCTGGAGTTCTGCAAATGGAAATATGCCTAATATCTGTAATCCACAGAACAGGGAACATGTCCAAGAACGGGACCATGCAAATTGGTAAATATTCATAATTTCCTAAAGTTCAACAAGGAGGTTTTCTTTCTGTCTCCCTTCCCTTTTCATTGCATTTAAAATTTGTCTGTTTTCTTCAGTTTCAGCTATTTGAAGCAAATCTCATCTGACCCTATAACAAATGTACAGAGCGTGGTACATTTATTATCACATTGCCTCCTGACTGAACTTATTTTAGGAAATATTTGTAAACATTGGCAGGTCAGGATAACGTGACCACCAGGACACACAACACTGGCAACCTCAACAGATCCCTGTAGGCCTGACTGGAGAAACCATCTGCTCTTCTGAAATAATGGGAATCCAGAAATGAAATTTCTTTCTGGAGTGGCCTCATTATCTATAGAAAATATAACATCTGTACAATTAGACCACAGGAAACTCACAAATGACTTTAAGGTTAAAGCACAGACATCATCTACAACATATGTCCCAACATGTTATGTTGATATTGTATGCCACTCACAAAATTGTTCTGTAAATGGTGTAATGTTCTTACACTCAGCAGAAAATGCCCTGGAATCCATAGTAGGATGATGATGGCATCTTTCTGTAAAAACAAACAAAAAAATAAAGATTACAATCATTTTGCATGAAGGGGGACTTCATGATATTGAGTAGTGATTTGTTAGCACCGCAAGGCTAAGGGACATTTTATTTAGTTAAGTATTAGAAGTATCCTGGCATTAAATTATCCTTGATACAGTGTTTAGAGCCAGCAAAAACATTTCACAAAAATCACATTTTATGTTTTTTAATTACTGGGAAATGGAGCGGGGGGTCGCAGTTGGTGGGAGGTAGCCACGTTCGTGTCACATGCAGGTCAGCGATAAAAACACCCCGTCCCTGTAGATTGAACGCATACAAAGATTTTGTAAGTGGTGGGTATATCACCTATATATATATTTATATACACACACATCTATGTAATGCATGCAAGTCTAGTAATTTCCTTTTCCTCCAGCCACTTATTCTTAAGTTTTAAACCAACCTGCATTTTTGCCATCTCCCGGACTATCCTGAGACATGCATTCCCTATCTGTTGATGTAGCATACAAACAGCATCAATTAATTTTTTATGATCATTTTTATGAAAAGAGACTTCATCAGTGAATTGTACATTTGTTAAGCACCATTGCATCCATGTCTCTCTGAAGTCCAAGGGTCAAGATGTCACTTCTGGAAAGGCAAGCTGGTCCGTCTTTGATGATGAGCTCACTTCCAGGTCTTGTCACATCCAGGACATAAATGATCTAGGGTAATGAGTATTAAAAAAATAAGCTGCAAACCAAATTCTACCACCCAGAACGCGTTTTTCTCTCTCAAATATAAAAAAACCTTCGGAGACCTACATTCACACATCCAAACACACACACTTCATTTTTTGTTTCATCCAGACACAGATTGCTTTAATACCAAGTTTTAATACCAAAGCTTTTATAAATTGTCATTTATGAATTGTCTTTTAAATTGTCATCTTTAAATTGTTAGTAATAAATTCTTAACTTTTTTTTAAACCTGACTCTTCTTTGAATAAAACACAGAGTGGTGTATATTTGGTCATTGGACGATCTCTTTAGATTTGCTATTAATTTAAATCTCTTAAATTAAATATTAATCTCTGGATTAAATATAGACCAAACCAGTTGGTGTATGAACTTCAATCGATTATATAAATATCCGTGGAGATATATATATATATAAGTTTTATTACCAATTCATTTGATCTTTCTCGGAATTTAACAAAGCTGGATAGCAACAGCTTAAATTCTAGTTATGTAGATTAACAACGCTACATTAGTTTCATGTTGCTCATGTTTTACTGAAAACAACATGGTGATGAAGTGTGTTACTTTCTGATTCATGTAGTGACATGCTGTCTATCTGAACATCTTTGATGTGTGACCCACAGGAGGGACTCGGACTGGAGCTAATGACAGGACTGGTACAGACATCCAACACCACAGACAAATAGACCAATAACAATAAACCCACCTTCCTCCACCTCTCTCCCTCTGTAAGCTTTTCTCTTTCTGGAGATCTTCATCTCTTTCTTTCTGCTCCCTTTGACCATATATGGTATTACCTTGTTTGGGTTGAATCATCATACCTGGGACCTTGTGTTGTTTGATGCTGACGGGAGGTTGTGATTAAAGCCACATAAACGTGAAGGTGAGAGGTTTAAGGACACGGTCTGAGGTGTTGGCTTGTGTTTGTTTCCTCTGCGTGGCCTGGTAGGAGTTTTGTATCATGTTTCCACACAGCAGCAGCAACAGCAATGCCACACCACGGCTAGCCTAGTAAAGCCTCCCAGCTTCGTGGTTGTGTGTGTCTGGAGTGTGTTATATTTTTGCAGAGGGCAACTTTAGCATAAAAACCTCACATTTAATTTCTAAATAACTCCAGACAAATCTCAAGTCCCATTTAAATCACTTTTAGACAAATGATCCAGCTTTAACACTTTTTAGAGAGTGACAGAACCTACACCGTAGAAATGAAAGTCCCGGCATTCCTTGCAGGACCTCACATGTCAGAGCCACATAAACGTGAAGGTGAGCGGTTTAAGGATGAAAAGTGATGGAATTGCATCCATTTGGTACCAACCTTGAAGACGGCATGATCCTACGTACCAAGATCTTAAACAACTAGCACTCACACTATCTGTTGTGCACGACTTTCAGCTGCTAATGTGAATATTTAGCTCTAAGGTAGTCACTGTTTGTGTGGCAGCCATGTTATCTCAGTTTCAACAGTGATTCAGCGAACAGACAAGCAAACTGGGACAGATGAGTCTGAAATGGATCTTTTTGCAGAACAACGATCGGGAACATTGAGGTGGAGCAGCAGGAGATTATGTAGAGGATTAGTTCTTCTGCAGAAATCTTTCATTGCGAAAAAAGCTAATCGGAGTCTTTTATTTTGACATTTGGAATTGATGGACTTAAGTTAGAACCCCTTAAACAGAATGGTGTCAGAGCTTCCAGCTGCTGCAGATGTTTCTATGTGGACTCCATCAGAAAGGTTTAAGAGTTTTAAATACTGGGACTGACTTTTTAAATGTATGCCCATTTAAAAAAACTTTTTTGAGGAATTTTTGCGCAGTACGAATGTCACAAATCACCATAAATTAAATTAAGCATTTTTAATAAAACAAAACCACATTTTTGAAGCCCATCGGGAACAAGAAAAAGGGGCTCAGTGGTTTTTATTACCCAGCTCAGTGGCCTAGTGGTAGAGTGTCCGCTCTGAGACTGGCAGATCAGGGCTTGATTTCTGGTCGGGTCAGACCAAAGACTTTGAAAAAATGGGACCCAGTGCCTCCCTGCTTAGCACTCAGCATTAAGGGTTGGATTGGGGGGTTAAACCACCAAATGGTTCCCGAGCGCGGCTGTGTCTGCAGCTCACCGCTCCCCCAGGGGATGGGTCAAACGCAGAGAACAAATTTCACACACACATCAGTGTGTGTGACAACTAATGGGACTTTAACTTGAACTTTATGTCTCATTTGAATATTCGATGTGTGTTTTGGTGCACAGAGGTTTGTTTATACAATGGCGGTAATCATTCAGCTGCATTTATCTGGCAACACATAATTTGTTTCTGTGTTTTGTGATTTATTACATTCACCAACATGTCTAAAAATAAGTTAAAAGTGAGAGTTAAAAGCACCCCTTTGCAGAAACCCCTTCCGTGTTCCGTGATGCCCTTGAAAGCAGCGTGCGCAGCGGCAGCCAGACCTTCTCACAAATCAGATCATGTGACCTCTAGCAGCGGAAGGGCAAAACTACATCCACGTAAATGTGAAGAGATTTTTCTCCTAATAAATTATAAGTTATTAAAAGGTAATCCTAAATAAAAAAAAACAATATTTAAAAACAGTAATAGATCATAAATTTCTAATGAAAGATGTCAGATGCAAATGAGTTATTAGTTCAAGACTACTCCAACACACACACACACACACACACACACACACACACACACACACACACACACACACACACACACACACGCACACACACACACACACACACACGTGTGAATTAATCTGATATAACATAAAGTTGACCTGATTTTATTGACAGCTTTGAACTATTCTGTAAAACATTTTTCTGACTCAAGCTCAAATTCTCAACAGTAAAATGATATTTAATTATTTCTTTGCGCTGAACAAACACAGCTGAGAGTGTAGCATCTTTACTGTGGGCCGTTTCCTTGTTCAACGCTTATTTTCAGTGGGTGCATGAGAGTTTTTGATAAACAATGATCAAAAACCTTGTAAAGACATTAATTTTAGTAACAATCTTTTTTGTGTGTCAGATTTTCAGTTATTTTCTATCTGCATCCTTCGAGATTAATGACGCCATTATTTTGTCAACTAAGGAGAAGTTTTAAAGTGAAAATGTAAATCTGTCTGTAAATACTTTCTCTTTCCTCCTTTTAATGCCATGCTCTCCCCTTCTTTCCCTCCAAGGGTGCCGTGCCTCTTCCATCCATAAACGCCACGATCAAAGTCTCCACTTTATTGGTGTTAGACTTGACCTATCACCCCTCTCTGGCAAATGTCAGCACTCCACATCCCTCTGCTCCAGCTGGTATAAATAAAGAGCCGAGGTCCCACTTCTTGCACATCCCTCGGATCCAGACTGTCTTGTAAACAACCTCTCAGACATGACCTTACTGAGAGGAAAGGGTCGTTACCATAAAGCAGGCCCATTGTGGATCGCATCGGTGCAGCCGAGTGAAAAAGCTCATAGCAATCGGCGGCTGGGATTTGTGTCAAACGTGTCAGATTAGAAGGAAAACACTTAAAAACCTAAAGTTTAAGCTGCAGATGACCTGGACCAGGATTCAGACATGTCAGCATGAACTCATAAACACTGCTTAGTTTGTGTTTTTTTTTATTCAGAGCCTCAAAGTCAAGGTGACTGAATTGAATTTTTATTCCTGACAGGTCACAAGATTGCACGTCTGTCTAATTAAACTGTCCAGCAGAGGGCAGACACACACTATTGAATTCACCCTGTTCCCCTTTGTCTGGAAAAAGTTTTTGTTCTTCTGTTAAATAATTCTGGAGCTTCCTTGTTGGTGCCACGTCCTCCTCAGACAAGAGTTTTACTGGATGGCATTTACAAAAATCTGAACTTGTGACTCATTCTGTAACAATGATGATAAATGATAAATGACCCGCACTTGTATAGCGCCTCTCAGAGTAAGGACTCCAAAGCGCTTTACACTACAGTGTATCATTCATCCATTCACACACACATTCGCACACTGATGGTGATGAGCTACAATGTAGCCACAGCTGCCCTGGGGCGCACTGACAGAGTCTAGGCTGCCGAGCACAGGCGCCACCAGTCCCTCCGACCGCCACCAGCAGGCAAAGTGGGTTAAGTGTCTTGCCCAAGGACACAAAAAGCCTTTGCACAGTCCTGAAAGACACAGGGCCGGCTCCAGCCTTTGTTGGGCCCTGAGAAAATTTCCCTTTGGGGTGAGGGGGCCACAAGCAGAAGCTCAACTCACTTGAGCCTTGGGCCGGAAAGTTGGCAAGAAATATAAAACCAGACAGAATGTCTGAAAGTAAAATGACACAAAAATCAGATTTTGTTTTCTGAAACAAAATTTGTTTCATCGAGTTTGTTTTACAACATTTTTATTGACATTTTTTTCTTAGCTGTTGCATTTTGTCAAATCGTTGAGCTTGTCAGCATGTCGGAGTTAAAATTGTGCATGAAAACAAACCTCTGATGTAAAATTTCATGAAGATGTGATTCACTCTGTTTATATTTTGCAGCAGTCTGCTTTTCTGTATACAAATTAATTCCAGCCACCTGTAGAGTTTCTACATCAGCTTAGTTTAGGTCTTTGTAACTCAGAACAACCCAGTGCTGCTGGCCTCCTGCCCAGAAACACCCTATATCTGCAGCTAATGAAGCATAGCATTGGTGCCACACCGGGGAGCAGAGCAGAAGGAGAACACAGCAAAGATATACCAACGCCCATTACTTTTGACCTCGGTGAGAGAAAAATCCTGAGGGGCCAGTATTCACCCCCACCTCACCTCCTGCACCACCGCAAACTCAATTACATCCATCAGTCACTGGGTCCGAGTTCTGGGGTTCAGTCTCAGGACCCCTCAGGTAGGACTGGGTGGAAATTCACAAAATGTGGGAACAGAGGAGCTCCATAAATCACACCTGGTAATGAATGTGCTTCTTTCACAAGTGGTGTTTACGGCGTGTGCTAAGTCAGAGGAAAACAAGTCCGGATGGCACTTTTATTCAAACTGCAGCAGGAAAACTGAAAGGATGCAGAAACGAGAGGAAAATACAAAGAAAGAGAAAGCGCGGTGCTGTGAAAACTGGAGGAATGTGTGTAAGAGCGGTCAGAGCTGCTTCGGACGGAGGAGCGGCGGGTTGAGGGTGTTTGAGGGGTGGGGGGGCTCTGTCACTGCCCCTTCTGGGTAATTGGCTCCAGATGTGAGGCAGCATGGCCCCTGCGCCAGAAAGGCGTCAGGGCCGCATTAAGAGCTCAGCTCAGGGCTGATGGGATCGCACTGACACAAGCTCACCCCCTCACACATGCACGCACGTACACACACACACACACACCAGCATAAAACGTAAACTGGATTCCACAGAGCTGCTGATCTCCGCTGGGCCTCAACCAGAACAACACGGTTTCCTCCCGGAGAGAAAAAAGAAGCAACCTTCTGACCTCACATGTAAATAATAACAGCCTGTGAGGATTTAGACATCTTTAAAACACAGAAATCATTCTGGAGAAAAACAATAAGTTCTGCTCATGACGTCATTTTGTGTCATTTTTTTGTTCAGTCATTTCTCTTTTTCAAGAGTCTCTGATTCAAACCAGCAACTTATTTGCTGCAGTTTTTATGTCAGAGTTGTTTGGACGACATAAAGAGGTGAGTTAGCCTGTAGACTCGAGTGACTCAGCTATGCAGCAAACCACTCGATCAAGTTTCACCCCAAAAACACCTCCACTTTGCTGCTGCATGTTTATATCAGGATTTCTTTACCAACTTTGGCAAGACATTGGTGTATTTATTCAATATCCTTGAAACCAATAGGTCTGTATCACTAGTTGGTGTCTACATTACACCATTTAGATATTTCGCCACACTAGAACATTTACTAGTATCTAATTTTGCCAACTAGCGACAAGTTGTACAAGTCAGCCAAAGTGAGTTACTAGTGCCCGCAAAGCCCTAACTAGTTGGAATTTATGCATTAATGCATGTTAACTACCCAACACAAATTCTGCCTAATTGTGGACTAATGCAAATAGAAATATTAGCTAATCAAATAGTGAAGCCAAAATGCTCATTAGTCAACCAGCTGATGCTTCTTTCATTTTTACTAGTTAATTAGTTGAGCTACAAATGTTAACAAGTGCTTGTAAAACATAAACCTAACTAGTTGGGCTTAAATATTCACTAGTTGACCAGTGTAACCAAGTTTGATTTTACTAGTAAGGTTAAAAATAAAAGAGTCAAAGTGACTAGTGAGTGTTTATGACTACTGGTCAACTAGTTAAAGGTGTGGATCACTCATTAAATCAATACAACTGCAGCGGTCTCCAGGAATTAATGTCTTATAAGTCGTAGTCAGAGGGGGAAAAAAACACAGGTGCACCATTTCCAGGAACTAGAAGTCAGCCACATCACAGCCGAACTTCAGACGGCAGGATATGGCTACTTCCTGATATTTGGACATCTCGCCTCGGATTGGACAACAGCAACGCAATGCTACCACTGACTTGCAACGTTGATGTTTTATCTCCACAAATAACCCAAGACTGGTGGAGTTCTGCTGTGTGGTGGAGTTGCTCATACTAATGGTTAGCTTCTACTAGCTGAGATGTTCTCAGCTGTTTCCTTGACGCTAAACCAACAACAGCCTTCCTCGTCGTGAGCCAAGATGGGTGAGTCCATGAATGTTAAGCGACAGAGTGACGTAGATCTGTCAGGTTTTTCAAATCCTAAAGTTTCATCATCTATTTTCTATCTGAAGCTAATGCAGGAGATAGGTGTAAGAGACTGTTTTCATGTTCAGCCTGCATGACAAACTCAGTGACCGATTATAATCAGAAATAATCATCAAAAATGGGTTTTCAGTGTCCCACACCTTTAAACTGTTTTAGCCACATTAGTTGACAAGTTGACATTTTTAGGTGCACTAGTGATCTAGTAAAGTCAAAATGGTGTCAGCTATGAAGTTTTTGGATCTTAGTTGACTAGTTAATCTGACTGTCAGCTGGTTAACGTGAGGGTGAGGTAGTTTTACTACTTTGGTCTGGTGGTCAACAAGTCCATGAGAAAGCAGCATTTAGGCTTACTAGAACAAATTTAGCTCCAACTAGCATGCAGAAAGTGTCTCACTAAGTGTTTTTGTTTAACTAGTGCAGCAGTATGTCCAGCTAGTGTAGTGGAGTCACAGGCAGTACCACAAAATGATGAATAAACATACAAATGGCTTGCCACATTTACCAGGAACCGTAAACTTGCCTTTCAATCTGATTTAATACAAAGATGAGATAAAGTGCGTTTTAGTGACGAGAGCATCTGGTGTCTCAGAAAGAGGAATGCCGTGACTGTGACACAAAGAGCATGTTTACTGATAAAGCGTGGAAATTGATTCAAAGCAGAAAAGCAGCATGGATTGACGGTGGACAGAGACAAAGGGGAGGACGGTGGGGAAAGACGACACCAAGAGCGCTTCATCAGCGATGGCACTTGCATATTGATGACATTTGTTGAGTTGCGGTCCGCACCGTGACGAACAAGGAAAACCACTCATCATGCCAGCCGGCATTAAGAAGGCTCACATGCAGAGACCCTGGAAGTACCTCTGGGTTGGGGAAGCCTATTGGACGAGATTATGCGGGTAAACAGAAAGCAGATGTGTGTGATTTTTAGCTCCGCTGCAGTTTTTGACATCAACAACCTGTGACAGCACACTGAACTAATACAGAAACACCAACAGGAAGAGGAAGTTAGACTGTTGCATTACTGACTTGGCTTTCTGCAGGTTTCCACCTTCCACGTCCCCACAAAGGCAACACCAGCAAACTTAAACCATGTCAAAGGTCAACCTCTAGACACTTGGATCAGAAGAGCTCCAAGAACCCATCTGAGACCTCTTAGAACAACAGCAGAGGCTTCCAACAGGATCTTAGATGCGGTCCACCATCCTTCCGTCCTTTAACCCTGGGAGACGGTGTTGTCATGCTCCTGGACACGGGCCCGAGGTGTGAGCGAGTTTAACCAAACAAAAACACTCCCACCCTGGGCCGAGGGCCGCGGCCCCATCAGGCCTCCATGAAAACACGTTTATTACACACAAACAGAACTCGGAGAGAAAATCGGTTTATTTCTGACTCGTTTTATAAAGGAGGGAGATAATAATGTCCGTGAACTAGAGCTGTTAAGAGTTGGACACTAGGGGGTAATCTTGTGCTACGAACGAAGCACGCTCCTTAACAACATACTTTACATTAGACACCCTACTTGTTTTGTTTATATTAACCGATTTGCTCCCTCACTTCTTTAAAGAAATGGATGAAAACGAGACTTCTGCCTGGATGGCAGCCCGCCCGGTTCCTTAGATCAAAAGCAGAAGTCAGAGAGCGGCTGAGGGTTTCAGAGGCGGCGTAAAGACAACCCGAACAGCGTCGCGTTCAGCGACGTGTAGAGCATGTGGTTTTCATTAGGGTTTGCATCCCTGTCTATCTAACATGCAGACAGACATCTCAGCGGTTAAATGAGCAAACTGACACGCCGTTACATAAATAATCTCCCTTTTCATTTAATGCCAGCTTTCACGCCCCTCTGCATCACCAGTCGTTTGAAAAAAAGCAAAACAAACAAAATAAAGAACTGGCAGAAACAGAAATACATCAAAAACAGAAAAACAACAGCGGAAGGATTTAGGAATAATTAGATTGTCCAACAAATTCACACACATGTAGATTTCTATAAAGTGCTTGATAAAACAATACAATAAAGATTAAAATACACACTTATGGTTTTTGTTTTTTCTTTTTGGCACCAATAAGATAGTAAAACATTCCCTAAATTAAGCAAATAAATTCAAAGATACTTTGTTAATCCCAGAGGGAAATTAGAGTTTCAGTACACACAATTCTGAGATCAGACATGGGCATAGACACATGACAAGAATTGGTGACTGTGGTCATTCGCAACCCGAGTGTTTCTGAAGTGATGCTCCGGCCTGTTTCTCATTTCTCTTTCTACAAATTCAGTTTTTTGTAATTTCCCCTTTGCTTTTTGTTGTTTTTGATGCGTTTAGGGAGTCATGATCCAAGTGATGATGATGGTAGAGAGGCTGATAACTCCCATCATCACCCCAAAGATGACAAGAAGAAGTGCCTAGTGACAAGAAGACCAAGAAAAACAATGAGTGCAAAGAGTTAAACGGATCACAGTGTCGGACTGTGTGGGTTTACCCCGACTGAGTCGACAGATTTGAGGGACGATCTGCTGATCTTGAGGTAGAAGATGCCCGGAAAAATAAAGAGGAGGCAGGTGGACGTAGTTGATCCTGAGAAACAAACAGGAGAGCCTTTTTAATCTGCACAGACAACAAGCTGCATGTCTGATAGCAGCTTCATAAACCATTAATGCTGCATCAATTATGCAGAAGCAGACAGTGTAATTTCAGAAGTGGAAATCGATATCTGTGGAATATTGAAATGTTAGCTGCTTTTACTGTGCCTTTTGCATTAAAAACTGATTAACCAGCAGAAACTTGCAGTTCTTCTCCATTATTTAGAATTACACACCTACGATCCCAAACACAGTCCTGATATCTGGAACAAAGATGGCCAGCATCAGCACCACGCTCAGGATGATCAGGGTTGAGATGATGTGGATCCGCCAGGAGAAGCTGCGACCTCCAAACAGCAGCAAAATCATCGCCTTACGGGCCTGCAGGTTTCACTTAGATCAAGCTCGTTTGTTTCATCACACTTATAAATTAGAAAACGTGTTTTTCGGTCACTCACGGGGAAGTGTATGAGCGGTACGGTCAGCAGCACCGAGAGGAGGATGGCCACCCGCACAGACATCACCATGATGTCTCCCAGCAAATAGTAATCATAGCCAAGCAGCAGCTCAGATTTCACATGACCTACAAGCGGTGATGAGATGAGCGAGGGCGCAGACGGAGCGGGAACCTGGTCGTGTGTGTCCCTGCAGGCTTACCGTAGAAGGTGAGGTACCCAAACAGAGCAGAAATGAAGTACAGCAGAAAGCTGAGGCCGATGCCAATGTTGGAAATGTTCTGCATTTTAGACTTGGAGGGTCTGAAAGACACCAGATGTTCACTGAGCGTTGGTCACCAGCAGGTTCTTCCATTAAAAAATTTTTAAAAAAGCTGCGGACCTTTGCAGTTCGCAGTAGATGGGCAAGATAGCCGTGTGGCACAGGAAGGAGAAGGCCATGGTGGGGATGGCGTAGGCACTCTGCAACAACCGTCAGCTGATCATTTTTAAAACATGCTTATTTATATTATTTAGTTAATTATTTTATTTTATATTTATTTTCCACAGAAACACAGAAGGACATTATTTCTGCCATGTGCTAAATGCAATAATGTGTACATGTGGCCCCAACGTGCAATATAAATGAGTGGCAGCTGTACGGCGCTCCACTCAGCTTTCTCATAAAAACACACCGATTCCTCGTGGGTGAGAGAGTGATCTGTCAGCAGAGTCAAATAAAGGGCGTTCAACAACTTCTCACTGCCACCGCCGAAGGTAAAACACAATAAATCCAGATACCTTAACGGAGACGACGAAGAGTTTGGGCGTGCAGTCTGACGCTGAAGAATTCGATACCTGCAGAGACACAGAAAAAGCAAGAAAATGGTTTTGTTTCTTTTATTGTTTCCTGACCTTCTGCAGCAATTAATCGTGCAAGTCCACGGTTTATCTTTTATACTAAAGGAAAAAATGAAAATTGTTCCATGAATGAATCAATGTAAGGTCTGGAGTTGCAGCTGGGTGTAGAATTCCTAAAAGTCAGAGTTCATTTCCAGGATCAGACAGGGTCACCTGGACTTCCTTCCCTTTAGGACTGGCTTTATTCACCGTGCACAGCTCTCTGCAGACTCTGGTCCTCATCAGCCGACCCTGACACAATCGGTAAACTCAATATCCTGAGTTTTTCCCCTGATCCCATGGCCATGGCCGTCTGGTCACAGCTACAAACCTCAGAACAACACCTTTTTTAGAAGCAGCAAAGGGCTTAGTCACCTCCAAACCTTTAAAATGAGCCATGATGTAGTATCACTAAGGAGTCAAATGATGCAAATGTGCACAATACTCATTATTAAATATTTTGAACTTGCAGAATATATTCCTTAAATTAATCAAAGGAAAACTTTGACTGATACAGATGAATAAACTTAAATGAAAGAGGCTGGTGTTAAAAATAAATCTTTTAAGTTTTTAAGAGCAAACATTTCTGTGGAAGGAGACCAAAAATTGCATTCATATCTGGGGAAACAGAAACATCATAAAAGCAATAAAACAAAGTATAAAACAACTTTGTAAGCAACATTCAATAGAAAATGACAGTTCAGCATGTTTGGTGGACCTGAACGCATCACAATAACAACACACTGAGGCACGGAGGCGGTAGCATGATGATGTGAGACTACATAAGGAAAAACACCAGGATGACAAGTTCTCCTGATTTTCAGAAATGGAGAAGCTGAAGGATAATCAAGGAGTATGAGTAGGAATGTGCGATACGTCAACATCGGTACTGGCCCGTGTTAGCCTTTATTAAACATTGATATAAACCTGAAACATAAAACAACCAATCTTTTATTTTTCATCTAGTTGCTGTTTGTGTGTCTGTTTTGGGAGGGATGGGGTTGTCATGCCATACACACACATACACACACACACACACACACACACACACACACACACACACACACACATATATAAATAATTTTTTAATGTATATATTTAGATATTTACATTATAAAACTGGTAAATTCGGTTATCATATTTATATCCAATTTATATCCTGACACTAATATCGGATCTCAATATCAGTTCAAATATTCACAATGGTGAATCCCTAATTATAAGGGCACTACCAAAATCCCATAAGGACGCATCCTTGTGGATTTTTTTTTGTTTTTAAGTGAAAAAGACAACTGAACAATTCCAGTAAAACAAGATTGCACAAAAACAGCTTAAGCAACTTTGCGTATCGCTCTTCCACAACAAGAGGGACTGAGAATCTTCTAAATCGTCTAAACTGTTTTCTAAAAATGCTACATTTGAAATTAACTCTTTGAATTTACTTTTCCGTTATGAGAAAGACCCCGACCCTCCACTTTCCTTGTGTCGTAGTCGGTACTTTAAACCTACCTCGAAGGTCCCTCTAAGTCTTGTGCCATTTTGAGGCAGGGGACAGGGAATGGACCATTTCTTGACCACGACCTAGAGACGAGGCCACGTAACAAGTCAGCAACAGAACAACAATCAACCAATCAATCACTTTATTAAAGACACAAGAAGGTCCATAACAGATAGTAAAAAAATAGATAATTAAAATAAGTAAAATACATGCAAGCTATTTTAGGCTCACATAAAGGTAAAAACGCCAATAATTCAACGTTAGAATAAAACATGACCGAACTCTGTGTAGGGTTTGTCGGGGACTGGATTATACTGTTCTTAGAGTCCCTTAATCTACACATACAACTGTCCATGAGATACCGTCTCACTGCAGGGCTTGTAGGTACTCCCACACTTACGAACGTTGTGCTTGCAGTGCACCATCTTGGCAATCTAAGCATTGTCCTTAACCCATCATCATATGCAACAGTGAGTTGCTGCGTTGCTTGTAGCGCCTCCATAGGTGGGCAGTGTACGGGTACAGTATACTTTAAACAGTGCAGTTTGCACAGGTACAGAACACATTCCAAATCTACGTATCAGTGTGTTCGCCTGTGCATACAGTCGACGGCACTGTCTGTAAATGTCCACATCGTCTGTCAGGTCAGCAGATATGTGATGTCCCAAATATTTAATCACAGTACATTCATTTAGAACACCGGATAAAAGGAAATCTGGAAAAACCAGCTTACTGTCCTCCTTACTTCTCACAATTAAAATAAGACAAACAGTCAAAAGATTGTGTTTAGGCCAGAACTTACCACGACAGTAAAATACAGTATGAAGATGAAGGAAATACTGCTGGTGTAGCCCAGGAAGCCTGTGAAAGTGACATCCAGTAAGATCCAGTGAATCACACCAGTATGATGTGAACATCTGAACGCTTGCTGATCTACAAACTTACCGATTTTAGGCAGCAAAGATAAAGGCAGAACAACAAAGACTGTGATCATGACCAGAAGCAACTTGCCATTTTCATACCACACAGTCCTGAAAGGCATAAGAGAACACATACTATTAAAGGTTTACTTTAAATAAGCTATATGTCTGTCATTATTATTACTATTATTTCCTGTGTGTTGAAATGCTTTGAGACGGACCAGCTCTGGGAATTTGTCCCCATTTTGTGCTCAAATAGGAAGCGACAGATTCATCATGTGGTACGAATTAAAGGCTTTAGCTCTTGCAAATCATAACAATTATGTAATTCACATACTAACGTTGTGTCGCTCCGTCAGATGAGACCAGATTTCTCTTTCTGGGTTTTTAGAGAGGAGAATAATATTTTCATTTTGCTGAGGAGCAGCCTTGGCGGTTTATTTGGGAGTAGACGGCGTAGGAGGAGGGGCGGTGTCCAAGTGACATGTGGAAAACACGCCGTTCCCGCTGGGGTCAGGGTTGGGTAAGAAGGGTGCTGCCTGTTGCTGTTTGTTGGACCGCAGTGTGGGGTCATAAAGGACTGGCTCCGCTTCTCTTTATGAGGGTTTCCAGAGTCAGCAGCACCTGCTCCGACCACATCAACACCCACTGACCCCTGCTTGGCACTTTCACAGCTGTGGCGTTACCATCGGCGCTGATGCACTCGTCTCAGAGTGTCTCACATACTGCCCCATAACCGGATGCCAGGGAGATATCCAGAAATAGGTTTAAAATAAAGCAGCTTCAACAGATTTGCTAAAAAAATAAAAGATTTCCACTCAAGAGGTTCAGAGTTTATGGCGGGCGGAGGCTGGACTATGATGCTAATTAGTCCACATGGCGCTGACGATCTAAATGAAGAAGATGCAGTTCTCTCCTTTAGCTGTTTGTTTTTGTTCTGGCTGCACTCTAAGAAATGAAATGTAGAATTTACTAAACCAAGTTATGTCAACTGGTTCCACTAAACCAAGAGTAGGCAACCCTGGTCCTAGAGAGCCACAGTCCTGCTTGTTTTCAACTATCGTTGTTCCTGCTGTTGATTACCTGGATCAGGTGTGTTCAGCTAATTAGAAGCTGCCAGTCCATGCATGGCTGGAAAACATGCAGGACTGCGGCTCTCTAGGACCAGGATTGCCTACCCCTGCACTAAACCTAGTTGGCTAAATGCAAAGAGTACGATACATAGATGTGTAAAAAGTAAATGTACTTTCTAGTTCAGTGGTTCTCAAAAGGCGGCCCGCAGCCCCCCCTCTTTGTCCCCTCCACCTCCCCTTACCCTAATAGCGGATATTTTCTAATCCGCTTTGCCTTACGCCCTGGATCGCACAAATGTTGTACTGCAATTTAAATGAAAAGTAATGATGGGTGTTTCAACCACGCCAGTCACATAATTTGAGATTTATTAGCTTGTAAAAGTTCGTAATTAGCATGACTACACACTAGAAATCGGCACGTCGCATATGTGGCGTCACCACATAATCTCCCCTCCCCTAACGTAGTTGCTACTTACCAAATGACCAGATTTATGGTGGTTCTTTCCTCCTGTGGGAAGTTCGCTGAACTTACAGCCCTTTTCCCTCAGTTTTCTCTGTGTCTGGTTCGATGACGTCACTTTCGTGAAGCACATTTGTAGTCCTAGACTTATTCTCACGCAAAACCTAAGATAGCGTTTCCCCCTGTTCGAAAATAAACGTGTTCTTCGTATCAAAATGTGTCTTTAAAATTCACGGACATCATATGTGAAATCCTTGGCACAAAACAAGCAGAATTAGAAAACAACGTTTTTAGTCCCGTTGACTTGCATTCATTTTCTTTGTTCTTCCGGGGACCCGTGGTCCGGAAGTGACTTAGGCTCCCTATTCCAGCAGCAGCACCCCCACCTGGTCCTGCATGTTGAGTGGCCCTCGGACCACTACAATTGAGGACCCCTGCTCTAGTTACTAGGTTTAGTGGAAGCAGTAGTAAATTCTACATTTCATCTCTTAGAATGTGTAGCATAAAAAACCCATAAGAGAACGACTGTTACTACAAATTGGGGCTGAACGATTAATTTGATTTTGCCGTTGAGGAAGATTCAATGTCTGGAAAATCTGAAGTTTTTCCACTCTCGGGCATTCGTAGTTGAGTACCGTATTTTCCAACTATAAGCCGCTACTTTTTCCCCACGCTTTGAACCATGCGGCTTATAATGAGGTGCGGCTTTACTGAAGATTTTCCTTCACCTGCAGGGGGCGCTTTAGCAGAAAGTGAAACAGGTGGAAGTCAAAAGTGGAAATTGAAGAAAGTGCTCATTTTAATTTAGCACATGCAAGCAGCCGGCACGACAAATAATTTTTTTCAAATCCATACCCCCTCATCATGGTAACTACACGTATGAGTTCATATGATGCCGCATTTAAGCTGAAGGCCATCGATCTGGCAGTAAAGGAGGGAAACAGTGCTGCCGCACGTGAGCTTGGCATGAATGAATCCATGGTTCGGTGCTGGGGACGGCAGCAGGAAGAACTCATTCAAGCCAGCTTCACCCGGGGATGATGACAGCAACATGGACAGCGACACTGACATCGCCACAGAAAAGGTATGTGACGAAGCTCTTCTGAGGCTATTCAACTCCGACACTGAAGAAGAGGACTTTAATGCGCAAGAGGAAGATGAGAGCGAATGACTTCTTCTGGTAGGCAAGTGTGTTTTATTTACTAACCAGGCATGTTTTGTGTGCAGTTTTTATTTTCTAATCATCCAGGGCTTATTAATGCTGTGTCAGCGCTGTTCTTTTCTTCTAAACATGCAAATTACCGGTAATAACGTGTCAGTTCTGTTTTTATTTTATAACCATCCAGAAATAGGAATGCTATCAGTGCTGTTTTCTTTTCTAAACTTGCAGGCACGTTCACCCGTGTTTAAAATTCATTTTGTTGAATTAAAACAACAACGAAAAACCTCCGTGTAGCGTCTTTCTGTCTAATTATCTTATGTTATGGCCGTACATGCGCCGTGCGCCGGAGACCTGCAAGTGGCTGCTGCGCCGCGGCTTGTATTCGAGTGCAGCGTGTGTGTGTAGAAAACCTTTTTTTTTTGTTGGTGTGGCTTATATTGAGGTGCGCTCTATAGTCCGGAAATGACGGTAAGTTCAGCCTGCATGTCTCTTATAACGCATACAACACTGTTCAACAAATGTTTTTCCCACAAAAACAATTTTTTATTGTTTAAATCTTAGTAAAAAGAAGTTGGAAGTTACTTTCGAGTTTTCAGTCATGCTGCCATTAAAGAAACATGTCCAGACGTTCACTGAAACCCAGCCAGTAAGCGCTGCTGCTAGTGGTTAGCTTTCAATAACCAGTAGCATTAGACATTCACTTAAGCACATATCAATCACAAAGCGTGCATTTGTGGAAATGCCTTTTTGAAAGTACAGTACTGTGCAAAAGCTTTAGGCAGGAGTGGATAAAAATGATATAAAAAATAATTATTTTGGAAATATGCATAATGATTATTTAATTTGATCAATTTACAAATTGCAAAGTGAGTGACTCCAAACATCCAGTCATTAAGAATGATCTTTAGCATAAAGAAGAACAAGAAGTCCTGGAAGCGATGGCCTGGCCCTCACAGAGCTCTGATCTCAACATCATGGACGTTGTCTGGGATTACACGACGAGGCCGAAGTCTAAGTTCACACTTATGCACAGTAATGTATAATCTGTCATTCATGAATTTGTCATTCATTTGAGAAAGAAAAGGGAAAACATTGATTGAAATTGAAAATCGGATTTGAAGCGAAAAAAATCCATCCATCCATTTTCAGCCACTTATCCGGAGTTGGCTCGCGATGGCAGCAGCCTAAGCCGAGACGCCAAGACTTCCCTCTCCCTAGCCACTTGGGCCAGCATTTCCAGGGAAATTCCAAGGCGTTCCCTTGCCAGCCGAGAGACATATTCTCTCCAGCGTGTCCAGCGCATGGGTCTCCTCCCGGTTGGACGTGCCCCGGAAAACCTCACCAGGGAGGTGTCCAGGAGACATCCTGACCAGATGCCCGAGCCACCTCAACTGGCTCCTCTTGACGTGGAGGAGCAGCGGATCTACTGCGAGCCCCTCCCGAATGACTGAGCTTCTCACCCTATCGCTATGGGAGAGCCCAGCCACCCTGCTGAGAAAACTAATTTTGGCCATTTCCGCTTGTATCCGCGATCTCGTTCTTTCAGTCACTACCCGAAGCTCATGACCATAGGTGAGGGTAGGAGCATAGATCGACCGGTAAATCGAGAGCTTTGCCTTCTGACTCAGCTCTCTCTTCACCACGACAGACCGGTACAACACCTGCATCACTGCAGATGCAGCACCAATCCGCCTATCCATCTCACACTCCAGTTTTCCCTCACTCGTTAACAAGACCCCGAGATACTTAAACTCCTCCACTTGGGGCAGGACCTCATCCCTGGCCTGGAGAAGACATTCTACCCTTTATCGATTTAAATGAAAGAAATCTGGGATTTTATTTTTAAGCCACATCGCCCAGCCCTACCCCAAACAGAAAACAACTGCTCTGCCTCCGCTGCGTTGTGATAAACGAGCCGACAATAAGCAACATGCTTTAATATAACACGACTCATTCATTCAGGCTTTGACGGAACCGAGAGCATGCCTGTTAACATCCCAGAGCCGCTCATTAACAGAAATGTTTCGCTCCCCTCCGCAGTGATCTGTAATTAGAATGGCAGAACTGATATCCCCTTGTATCAGTCTGATTCTGGGGAACATGTGGGAGAGATTTGGGGTGGGAGTGGGGGTGAACAGAGCACTAATACAGAGCAGCTGTGTGTGGAAGAGTCAGACGTTGACAGATGGGGGCTGAGAGCTGCTACAAGTCTCGCTTAAACCAGTGTGGCCAATAATAAAGTGATATACGTTACAATCTTGGCTGTGGACTCTTCTGTGTGTGGGTGCTGCTGATCAGTGATGAATGGCTCCTTTTGTCAATAATACATTTCCTTTAGGCTCCATTTATGTTACTCAGCGGAGATACAGCTCAGAGGCTTTCTTAAGTGGAACTATTTATCTATTCTGCATTCCTGTTTGTGTAATTTTGAGGCGCAAAAGTGTCAAATCTGACTTATTTAAAGGGCAAAAGTATCATCCAGAACATCTTGGGAACAGGAATGACTCATTTGTTACTTTAGCGCAGCTAGTTTAGAAAAATGGCTCCCCCAGCAGCTGTTTTCTTTGTTTTATTTTGTTATGTTTTGGCAAAAGATGGAGCTCACAGTGATTTATGTACCCACCCTGTGTTTTCTACACCGAGGAGGCTGCAGATGGCTGCAGGAAGCTCCGACTTCAGGATGAACAAATAGGACGACATGGCTGAGGGAAGAAACAGATTCAACAAATAAATGAACATAGAAGAAAACACAGACCATCATACCAGACTTTTTTAAATGCTTCAATGCTAGCTCAAGCATGTGATGTGTTTTTTTTTCCAGAGAGGAAAAAATGACAAAACACCACAGAAATGGGTGGATTTAGTTCAGTAGGATCATGGCTAAAGCCGCAAAGAGTAGAGAAGCCCATATTTTTTAATGTTTTCAAACACTGGAGAGCAGCCAGGATGGAGATCTGTGAGAGGAAGGCTAACAGTAATGATCTCTGACACTAATCCAGGTACTTCCACCCTTTCTCCACCTCACTAGGAAACGAGATACTTCCCCTGAATGCTCAGGCAGCCAATCAGAAAGAGAGGAATGGGGTCCCTTCCTAAGGGTTGACCCCAAAAACACTTCAGGAGGAAGAAGAAAACAGAACACGTTTAAGGATGTGTCAGACGCAGCGTGTGGTCAGTCATGAGAGGACGTACAGCTACAGGATTTAGGTCTGTGAAAATGGGCAAGTGCAGAGTTAGCTGGGGCCTGACTGCCCCTGGGGGCAGGTCTTGCACTCTCCCTTTAAATAATCCTAGCCATAATCCCTCCAATCCTGTATTTGTTTATAAATGAGAATTCCTCCCACAGCCCCTCCAGCCCACACAGAAACAAGCATGTTCTGTCTGAGTGGGACTACTGGCATTAACGAGCGCTCAAATCTGTCAATAATAAGTTCAACTGAGGCAGAAAAAGCTCCTCCATCCATCTGAAACACACCAACGGGGAGGAATCACACAAAACAGGCATGATGCAGTGGTTTAGTTTCATGCATCTGGTTACATTAAACACAACAACACGTCTACGGGAAATCCTGGTTGCAATACTTACATCGCTAAACACAAAACAGCCCTTGGGTGAATAAAGAAGATTGAGAAAATTGTTATTTGCCAAGTGGTTAAAAACAAAACAAGACAAGAATCCAGTAACAAATATGTGAAGTTCAAGGAGAAGTGAGGTAATTCCTCTGCGTGTGGTCAGCAAATAGCTGGAGAGCGTGTCCAACAAAAGACCGAGCCACTTTCGTTTCATTAAGAGCCAGGAGAGAGGCAGGCTGTGAGAGCCAGGGGCTGTTCAGTAATTAAGGTCAATTGGCCCGTCAGCCTTCGGTGGTGCAGATGAATGTTTACCCAGAGAGAGGCTAATTGCAGTCTTTTAAAAGAAGCTGGGGGTATGGACAGATGCTAGCTGGAGAGCTGGCTCTGAGTGTTGCACATACTGCCCCATGCTGGGAAAACCGCAAACACAACAGAGTGCATGGTGGTAGCCTACTCAGCGTGCCAGTAATGATGGTGTAAGAGCGATCGCCTCTGCTCCCAGCTGCAGAACGAGTGGCGGTCTGAGTGAAAGATACACAAAAGGTGGGAGGGTTTACTGTTGGTGATCAGTTTCAGGCCCAGCAGAGAGGTTTTGGGGTCAGAGGTTATCAGGGGATCTAGGTAATAGCCTTACAGGGACTGGGAGGAGAGGGGAGATGACGAACCTGAGCAGAGGTTCCCGCTGTTCACCAGCAGGAGGCAGTATCTTCCCCAACATAAACAAACAGGCCCTGCAGCATTCCTCTCCCACTCAGCTTCTCATAAAACCACATAATCTGTTTATGTCGAACATGTCAGGAATAATATCTGTGTGTGGTGGTGGTGGGGGGGGGGTGGGGGGGCTGACTTACCACCAATATTTTGGATGAGGATGGTGACTCCAACCAGAACCTGGAGGAATTTTTTAGAGTTGTTAGCAGGAATTATCTTCCTGATTCCTGGTGTGAACTGAATGGGCACATTTTCAGCAGTAAAGAAGAGACTCACTTTTCCTGGTTTCTGTAAGGCTTTCTCTCCAAGGCCTTCATATGAGTTAATGCCTAAAGTATAAAAAAAAAAAAGCAGTTTTAGTAACGCTTCAGGTGCTGAGGACGTCCAGAGTTGGACTGGAGGTTTTGTTTGTGGTGTCTGGAACTCATAGATTTAATGGAAATCAATCACGTTCATATCTTGCCATTGTCTTTCTTTAACCAAATCATCATCTGACACAAACAGTTGGAAAGATGCATCAGATAGTTTTGCAACAAAATGATTAAATCGGAAGTAAAAAAAAAAAAAAGGAAAAGGCAGAGTTCAGGGTGTGAAGTCTAACAGGATAGTTTTGGATGAACCTGCAGGAATGTGTTATCAGGAGCTGGACTCTCACCTGTTTCATCACAAAGCTTCAGAAGGAGATGTAAAGAGAAGGCTGCCAGGAAGGCCACCAGCACCAACAGGGTGCTAGAGAGGAAAAGCAGCTTGTAGTTTTAATGTGAACACAGCATAAATCAAAAGGAAAAGTGCATTCTTACCAAAAACCTACTATTCCTGTGCCCGCCATGGCATAGGCTAGACCCAAAATCCCGCTGCCCATGATGGCATTCATCAGGTTAAAGACAGATGAGGCGAAGGAGGCTCCTGTGGTTCTGGGTTGCACTGATCCCTGCACACACAGCAAATAAAAAATACAAAGAAGAGTCAGCCTTTAGGTATGAAAAGAAGCAGCTAAAGAAGGTTTGTAGCAGCCTTAGGTGGATTTCTTATGACAGTAAGAACAACTGGCTGGGCCTGATGATGGAAGTCATAAAACAACATAGCAGAGGCTTGCAGGATCAGGGACTGGAAATGGGAATGAACAGGCTGGGATTTGAGCTGCTGGCTGTGGGACAGCTGCCTGAGCTCAGGATAAGGGGAGCTGCCCGAACTGCTTGACCTCTCTAATGGGGGATATCCTGGATAGAACGACTGGCAACTCTGGTGTCACAACAAGCTTGGATTGACCTGCAGGCCGCTCAGCCAGATTCACTCCGTTACAAGACAGGAAGTAAACTTAAACAACTATGGAACAAAATACAGACTGGCAGCAATGCACAAAACTACAGCTAGTAAGACGTTAAAAAGAACTAGATTATTGTTTGTATATCCTTGTTGGGTAACATTGGTACATGTGTTTTTGTTCTTTATGTCTTGTGATTGAAGTCACATTTATTATAACCTAATAAGAATAAATGTATTGTCATGCTTTCTTTTATTTATATGAGGGTTTTTGGGGAAGGGGCTATCATAGAAAGCACTAACAATGCAAATTTGTTCTGGAGACATAGTCAGACTGCCTTATGCTCGTAAATAAACCTTAAAATAAAAACGCATGGATCCAGATTTTGCAAATCCTCTCAATGTCTAATGTGAAACTAATGTCACATAACAAACATCTAAGCATAAAACATAAAAAATGGCTATTTCACTCATTAATTTTCTAGCATGTGACTCTGCTGCTGATTCAACTTCATTGGCTCTGGGTTTATAAAATGTTATAACAGAGGAATGTTTCAACCTTTAGTCCCCAGCAGGTCTCTGGGTTCCTGTGGTCAGGGCATGCTGATGGAGCCACATTCAAAGTTATAAACTAAAGAAGCTAAAGCATTTTCTATAGTGGCCTTCAGGATCAAGCTTTTAACCTACTTAAGCTCAGATTTGTTTCATGTTTTTGCTTCACTAATGCTGATGAGTTCATTCTTATAAAGGAGTATAGTGTTACAGGAATCTTAAATGAGAATTTTTTGTCAAAATAATTGCGGAAAGTAACTTAAAAAATTCTACAGATGAATGTAGAGATAAAAAAATAGTTAAAAATTACCTCCTCATTAAAAGTCTAACTAAAATGGACAAAGATGAAGGAAATACGTTTAAGACGTTGTAGTGTACAAACTGGTTTTACTTCAAATTTGCTGAATTTCATGCTGGTATTCTTGTCTATTTGCATCAGTAAAATATTTGATGTAATTGTGAGTGTAATCTCTTTTGAATACAACACTTTATGAGAAGTCTGACACCCATTTTGCCTCCATCAGCAGAATAAAAGCTGACAGAGGTAAAAAAGAAACTGAAAATGTCTATCCGCTCACGTGATCAGGCTCACATCAGGAGTTTGCCAATTTAAAAACACCATTCTCCAGCACTAAGGTGTGAAATAAAAAACCTACATCTGTATTAATACTCACATTCCCTAATAAAGGTGTCGTCTCACTGCTCTCCGGGTTTCTGGAAGCGCGATCGGTGTAAAAATCCGTCTGCGTGCTGCCGTTGACGCTCATTTTAAACAATATAAAAAGAAAACAACCAGTCTGGGGTCAAAAACCAATACCTGCTGTCGGCGGGACAAGTAAAGGTCTCTTTGTAAACATTTTCTCCTTCGGACACGTTTTAAATCTGCTCTCTTCTTATCAGTTTGTCAGCTGTTGTTGTTGATATAACCACATTCCGTCACTTCCGTCGCACATTTTAGAGGACGGAAAGAAACAGTCCAATCAGAGGCCGGTCGTCTCTCTCGACCAATCAGCAGTCAGCTTTGGTCCAACATTGATGACGACATTTCAGCACGTTCTGAACGGAGGATGTGGAGGTGAGGATTCGAGGTTTCTTTGTTTAAAACAATTAATATTTGCGTTTTATTAATTTAATTCTGTTGTTTTCTGAAGCGGTGTGATAACAGATGTTTTTTCGCTGCCCTGGCCCAGAATGACGAACTTTAAAGAAGCACGAAGCGCTCAAACTTCACGGTTAAATAATTGTTCTCCAGTGTCAACTCGTTGCATGCATTTATTCCCAAAGCTCCTGGTTGTGGCTTATTAAGACGATAATAAACCAGAACGTTGGAATCTAACTTAATCTACTAATGAAACACGGTTTATTATTTAGATTTTATCCTGCAGGACAGATCGTTGTCCTCTTTTTTGGTGGAGGCTGATGAAAAAGTGGCTCATAAATAACATGCATGTTTTTGTTCTACCAGAAATCTCACCAGAATTTTTGTTCCTGCGCAAACTCAAAGAAACCTCATTTCTGCTGCTGCGCACTGGCGTCTCTGCGCCACCATGAATACTGAACTGGAGCCCAAACTGTATTGTCCCCCTTCAGGGGTCAGGGGAATGACCTCTCTGGACAAAGATGCCTTCACACAGACCATCACAGTCCCAGCTCTACAGGTTCCCACTGGGGTCCTTAATAAAGTAGTGAAGAGCCTAAAGAAGTCCACCATCCAGCGCCCAGGTGTACCCAAAATAGTTCAAGACAAAGAAGGAAATGCTGACTTTCGTTTAGTTCTGTTGGACCCCCACAGAGTGTCCTCCATCAGCTCCTTGAGTGAGGCTGAAGCAGAGGCCCTCAGGGCGTTTGGTGTTTCAGAGGAGCTACAAGACTATGAGGTGAAGCTGACTTATGACAACCTGAAGAGTGAAGAAGTGCTGGAGGCGGTGCTTCCTCAGGGTCAGGATGTGACCTCAGGGTTCAGCCGGGTGGGACACATCGCACACATGAATCTAAGAGACCACCAGCTCCCGTTCAAAAACCTCATAGGTGAGACAAAAACATAAAAAAAAGGCTTAGAAATGAATGTGAGAACTTTAGATTGATAGTTTTTTTTAAGAGCTGTCACAAATAATAGAAATATTTTCAGGACACAATTTTGTCATTTTTATATTTGATTCTATCACTTTTAAGCTTCTCCAGTGACTGCTTTAAAACCTTTAGATAAATAAACATTGATTGAATATTTTGCAGGTTACATAGAAAAGTGTTAGTATCTGACAAATTTTCCATTTTAGGTCAAGTAATTATGGATAAAAATCCCGGAGTCACCTGCGTGGTCAATAAGACAAACATCATCGATTCAACTTACCGTAACTTCTGTATGGATGTGCTGGCTGGAGAGGAAAACATGGTCGCCAAAGTAGGTGTAAACAATCAGCCGTTACATTATGACCACCCTAACTTCAGTGAGAATCATGGAAAAAGAAATCTACTCTTTGTATCACTGTATCCCATTCAACTGTGTTGGTCGTGCTCTGTTTATGAATGTTTGCTTTCAGAACTTTGATCAGCGTTTCTCATACCTCTGTTTGCCCGATGCAGGTGAAGGAAAATGGGGTGAGGTACGAGTTTGATTTTTCTCGTGTTTACTGGAACCCCCGGCTGAGCACAGAGCACCAACGTGTTGTGCAGCTCTTCAAACGAGGCGACGCCGTGTTTGACGTGTTTGCTGGCGTTGGACCCTTTGCCGTCCCAGCCGCCCGTTTGGGTGCCAACATTTGGGCCAACGATCTCAACCCAGAGTCGTACAAATGGCTGCAGCACAACTGCAAACTCAATAAGGTGGAGAGCAAAGTCCAAACCTTTAATCTGGATGGCCGAGCCTTTATCCAGGGGCCTTTAAAGCAGGAGCTTTGCACTCTGCTGAAGGGAGAAACTAGTGTTCATGTGGTGATGAACCTGCCTGCATTGGCCCTGGAGTTCCTGGATGCATTCAGAGGCCTCCTGCAGCTGGAACCTGCATGTGAGCAGAACCTCCCCACAGTGCACTGTTATGCCTTCTCCAAAGAAGATGACCCTGCAGCAGACGTGGTGTTGAGGGCTTCCCGCAGCCTCGGCTTCCCTCTGGAGAACCAGTGCTCCGTGCATTTTGTGCGCAATGTAGCACCTAACAAAGACATGATGTGTATACGATTCAGGATCCCAAAAGAGGTCCTCTTCTGCAGGAATGAAGAAAAAACTGGTAATTAATGTTTTCTTTTATCTTGAGAAATCTGTAGAAGATGCATACATTACTTTAATCCTATATTTTTGTTTTTGATTTTAAAAATAGGAGAAATTAAAGCATACAATTTTATTTGCTTGTCACAATGTAAAATTTACACTATTTTCATGTAATTTGGAGCATGGAAACAAACTTCTCACTCATAAAGGATGTTTTTTCTAGTAAATTTATGTCCCCTTTTCTCATTAGGCCACCTACCTAAACATAGCTGCCTGATTATTTAAAGGGACTATAAGGAAGTTTGACAGCCAAAACATGTATAGAAATAATAAATTTCTTCTTCATACATTCTCCTGCAATGCCCTGGTCCTGTAGAATGAGCCCTGGCATTTTTACTGTGATTGCCTGTTTTTCTATGAAATCACAGAAAAAGAGAGCTGCTCGGGTCGAACAGGCTGCTTCATGCGCGTTCACGCTCAGGCATCGCCCGTAGCATTTGCTATCCGTAGATTTAGCAGCAGAGAGTGAGGCAGTGCCAACTCAGCGACTTTGTCGCTGTTCCTAACGCCTAGTGATGAACCTAGCTACATTTCTGAGGACACTTAGCTACTTTCTGTAGAACTTTCTTCTAGATATTTCCTGCAAATTGGCAACAAAATAGCCATTTTCGCTCCGAACCGTTCTTTGGTTTGACGTTGTTTCAGGTGTCTTCAAGGATATAAAAGTTACCAACACATTCTCACTCCCAGCGCATCAAAAACAAACGCTTGGTCAGCCACCCTCTACGTCAGACCCCTGACGCCAAAAGTGCCCCTTTTCGTAACTTATGTGCGAAAAGGGTTTTTTCCCTTTTGTAACTGCAGATCCAATGCAGCGTAAAACTGACGTGATGAGATATCCGCTGATGCGGCACAGAACCAGCTCATTTAACCGCACCTAAACCTTAACGTTTCACTATTTATAACCTTCCCCTCTCCCTCATCCTAACCTTAACCCTCTTGCTACCTAAGACGTTACTCTCACTGTGATCAAGCGTTTGTTTCCCATGCATTCTGACTGTGAATTTTCATATTTGCCGCCCAAGGGGAACGTTAGAACATACCATCTGGCGAGGGGGAGGTTACAAATACCCTCTACTTTTAACCTCCACCGTGGTAGTTGAAACCTCCCCCTCGCGTTGGCTCGGTCCAAACTCGACCAATGACGAGGCGGCTCCCGCCGTTCACTTCATAGAGCCGGCTTTTAGAGCGACCAACACATTACTAACGTGTTCGCTAGCAAGATGGTTAAGGTTAGGATAGGGGTGAAGGGAAGGTTAAATAAGAGGATAAGGTTAGGTGAGGTACAATGAGCTTGTTTGGTGCCCTGGCTGCGGACATCCCATGGCATCAGTGTATCGCTGCATTGGGATCTGCAGTCAAATAAGGGAAAAACCCCGTTTCGCACATAAGTGACGAAAAAGGGCACTTTTGGCGTCAAGGGTCTGACGCGGAGTGGCTGACCAAGCGTTTGCTTTTGACGCGCTGGGAGTGAGAATGTGTTGAAGTTACAGATACTGTGAATGCTACTAGAGTGTAGCTCACCTTGTAAGATGTCTGACTCCCATGCAGAATACCTGGATTCGATTCTGGATGTGAACATAGTTTATTTAGTTTCTTTTTTACATTAATGGTATATTTTTTTACAGTAAGATGCCCAAATTTTTATTTGAGACTCGCTGAACGGCACTGAATTCGCAGATAAAAAAGATGTGGGTTCAACTTTCATTTTGGAATGATTTTTCAAGCAAGGGAAGGGAATGATCTGAGCATGCAGGAGGACTGACCCATCTTAAACCTTTGTCGGCTGTGCTGAAGAGAAAGGTACAGAACCAAATTATTTAATTAATTAGCTGCGCGTTCTCCTGTCCTCTGGGCCACACACACACACAAGGGACTGTCTCAGCTGTTATTTTCGTTGAGTGTGCACGTACAGCATGCGCGCCTCGTGCACGAGCCTACTATTGAAGCTGCCGTTACGCATTTGGCCTGAGGGGGCAATCGCGAGCATAAAAATTCAAAAGTCCGTAAAGTCCCTTTAATCAAAATCAATTTGAATCTTTTCTGTCAACATTTAAAAGAACTATTCAGATGGTCTTGGCAGTGAACATTTTACTGCCCGTTTATATCATTTCCCGTTAAGACGTGTCTTCATCTAAACTTGAATTGGATTTTGTAATGTTTTGTACAGGATGTGGTTATTTTATTGAAAATGCAGATGTTTTAGAGCTATTTTTCCACATTTAGGGTGTAAAACATTATTTTGTTTTAAACTGATTGTGTGTGTGTGTGTGTGTGTGTGTGTGTGTGTGTGTGTGTGTGTGTGTGTGTGTGTGTGTGTTTTCTCACAGAACCCACAGAAGAGCCAGCCCCGAAGAGACAAAAGTGTGACAAATCCACAGATTCAACATGATGAACCTTTGGAGTTCTTCACAAAGAATTATGACTCTGCTTTAGTTCAGCTCCACTAAAATCTGATAAAAATGATAATGATAATGCTGGGTTCTAACATGTGCATGTTTAATTTTTAAATAAATCTCAAATCAGAAAGATTTTTTTTATTTAATGAAAAAAATAAATTTCGCATAAACATGTTGATAAGACAGCAGGAGAGCTGCTTCTAAAGTCTGTGAGGAGCGGCTGTGACTCGATTCAGCCTTTGGAAGGAAACAGTCCGCTGAAAGCGTCCTGGATGGCTCGATGACACGCCAACGCTGAGGTGTATCCTCCAGCTGCTTCCTGAAGCGTGGTGGCCCGTACGTGGTTCAGATACCTGAGAACACACAAGGATTTGCTCAGGTGAGACGTTTAGTTCACTTTCTTGAGAGTTGGTTTTAGTGGAAATCTAATGGGTGAAATGTAAACATGTTTATTAAATCCACATTTTTAAAATCTTTTCCTTTATTATTTTTTTTTCTTGGATGTTTTAGTGAAATAAATAGTTCCTAAAAGCTTCATCAAGAGGTGCTTTATTTTGTAGGAGCTTACAGGTTCTAAACAAAACCAAGAATCACAATTTTCAGGTTTGTGTGCAGACTTTAATCGTTAGAAGCTCAAGCAAATCTGGCTTTCTTATTAACACTGCCTCCATCTGGATCTCCTGTCTGCCACTGTCCTCACGAATCGGTCTGAAGCCCTCACACAAGTCTGACTTTGCAGCCCCTGTTCCTGTGAGCTGGGGAAACTTCAAAGGGAAACGAGCATCAAGAGCACAGACAGCACTTTGTGATTTCTGAGGCCATTCAAGCTTTTTCACCACGTAACCCAACACCTGTGGGGAGGCTCGGAGAGACCGACAGAGCTGAGGTGGATGTGAATCGATGACAGAGGAAAATAGGTGTTGCTGAGGCGCTGTTGCCCGTGAGCTGCTTTGTTTTTGTAACCCAATTAAAAACCTCCGCTTAAAAATGAGAGAATACAAACCAAGATCTTCAGGATAAGATGTGAGAGAACAGATCGGACACTCATCAGCCACTAGAGAAACAACGCACAAGTTCAAAACAGGAGGCCCAGTGATTAATAATAACTTCATTAGGGCTGAGCTGCTGTAGCCTGTCCTTCAGAGCACTTGAGGGAGGTCTTCTCATATGGCTTCCTGCATCAGATGAGTGCTATCTATTGATTATATTGTACTCGGCCCTTTTTAATGGTGAAAAAAGTGGGCTATTTACGGCCTGGCTAAGTCTGCTCTTCCTGCTAATCTAATCCCCAAGCTACTCATGTGGTCATTCCTTCCAAGAAAGCTGAGAGCTCTGTGTAACTTTATACCTGCCTGCCCCTGAGGAGAGAGAGAGCATGAAGGAGAGGGAGGAAGAGGCTGTAGTTGTGGGGGGCTGGGATGTGGAAAGAGGAGGGGGTATTGAAGGTGAAATCAACTTTTGATTTCATCACAAGCCCTCATCCCTCAAACCAACCCTGTCCATCCGCCGCTCACCCTGAACGCCGCGGGTTAGTTCAGTTCTACTCCATTAACTCGGCGCCTGTGTCCACGTCTTCCTGTAAAAGACATCCTCACGATGTCTACGGAGCTGAAGAATTCACCCTGTTCGCACACCCGTCCCAGAGGATAAAACAAGCTGCAAAAGTCGCCCTCCTGAAATCGATGAATCATCTCCCTCATGACACCGTACCCTCCCTGCCCACCAGCCACCCCTCCATCCCCTCGTTCTCCCCTTCCCTCCTCTGGACAACCTTTTGTTCGCGGGGCGCTGAAACCCAAGACGTTTTGGCCGGTTACATCTTTCACTCTCCGGGCCCCATTGGAGCATTAGCTGCAACTTGATATGGGTCTTTTCAAAGCTTTGTATTATTGGGTAAATATGGGTCACTTTGCAATGGCCCATTATGTTGCTTGGGGGGGGGGGGGGGGGTTGGAAGAGACGAGTGCAGGTGATGAAGACAACTGAAAGACACAGTGTGTGTGTGTGTTAATGTATTTTTTCTCTAATAAAAATCCCCCACTAGCTCGTACTCTTACGTAAAAGTCACACCAAATAGGGGAAAAAAAGTTGCATTTTTCCTGTTGGAAAACTGAATGCCTGGGCACCGTCTCTCTCTCTCTCTCTCTCTTGCTAATAAGAGTCACAGATTTTCCTAAAAGTATTCCCAACTCCTGCTGCCTGGAAAATGCAGCAAGCCTCATCTCTTAATTCAGACTGAAAGGATAAGTGGGCAGAATGCTTTGGCAGGTTGGGACTGATTTCCAGCTGAGAATGTTTGGATCCACGATGCTGCAGTGAGATGAAGAACACTTGGGTTGTGAAGAGAGATGGCAGCGAGGCTGGAGGGGAAAATGAGAGATACAGGCTGTGTTGGGCCTCTTGTCTAGACTCCTGTGTGTTGGCTGGAATTAGATTAGGAAAGGCTGTGGAAGTCGAGGCTAAATTGAAAGAAAAGAGGCCTGTAATGCTACAGCGGTAATTTCAGCAAGTAGACACTTAATCAACATGCAAACCACAGGGTAGACGCACCGTAACGTACAGCAACATCACAGAAGTATCAGCACTTTCAGATTTGTCTGTTTTAATATGTCCTTATCCAGATAGTGTAAAAATGGATTTTTATTATGAAGGGAAGGATTAGCTTAAATCTAAGACATAAAACAGCACAAATTATAATTTAAATAGTTCAACTCATTTTTGGAAAGATTTATGCTATTTCTAACTTCATTTTTATGTTTAATTTGCTTTCAAAGTGCTGTATATTTTTACAATCAGGATTTATGTTTATGTATTTAGCAGACGCTTTTGTCCAAAGCGACTTACAAGTGATAATCGGCATGTTGCCCTTGAAGCTAAGAATAACAACAACAACAACAACCAATTTCCAGTCAGTCGTAGGTGGCAGTGAGGCAGCATGATGAATCGTGGAGAGGAGGGAACAAGGAGAGGACAGTAGAGAGGGGAGACGGGTGCAGGGAGGGTGTTAGTTTAGAAGATGCTCCCTGAAGAGCAGGGTCTTCAGGAGGTTTTGAAAGTCAAGAAGGAAGGCCCTGTTCTGGTAGTGCTTGGTAGCTCATTCCACATTTGTGGAACGATGCATGAGAAGAGTCTGGATTGTCCTGAGCGTGGTGTAGGCACTGCTAGCCGACGATCCTGTGATGACCGGAGCGGCCGGGCCGAGACGTAAGCCTTTGCTAGAGGATTCAGGTAGATGGGAGCCGTACCATCTCGGACTTTGTATGCTAGTGTTAGCAATTTGAATTTGATGCGTGCTGCTAGCGGTAGCCAGTGGAGCTCAATGAACAGAGGGGTGACGTGTGCTCTTTTTGGCTGATTGAAGACCAGACGCGCCTCTACAGGCTGGAAGACCAGTTAGAAGGGCATTGCAGTAATCGAGGCGAGAGACGACAGTACACTTGGATGGATAGATGGTTTTGCTGGGATGACAAGTAGTTCAGTTTTAGAGAGGTTGAATATATATATAAATATCGCTATCTTACCACAAAAATGGCTCCTAAAACACCAAAATGGTGCCAGCTGCACTTCTAACACAAATGAATAAATGCCATCACGGCGATGGTAAAATGTCCCGAATTGCTTTTTTCATCCTTCAGTATTGTGATAAGTTTGTGTTATGATGCTGAATTTGATATTTACAAGCCGTGTGTTAATTTTATAGTGAATTCTCGTGCAAACATTTACCACATTTCGAATGAGGACACGTTTCAAGACACATTTTGAGTATTCTTTGATTTTAGACAGCCTTGTCGATTCGCTGCGACGTGATCGGCCTTAGAAAGCACACTCAGGAAGACGCAGCCCCTGGATTTAGACATAGCTGATGTGTCTTGGGAGCATCTGGCCCAAGTTTTCCAATCCAGGCCTAAAAACATTTAAAATTTCGCTTTTGGTATCACAATACATCGTATCGCCTCCCCTGTACCATGATTACAATTGCATCACCACATTCTTACCACTTGTCTGCTTTCACGTCATCCACAAGGATCCCTATCATCACAATAACTCAATAATGTGCAAAACTAAACAAACCCCTTATCATCTTGCTAAGTTGATTAAGGACAAGGTGCATGAAGAATGCAACGGACACGCTGACCAGAGCCTATCCCTTCTTTCTAGAAGTCATGAGCCATCTGGAAGATAGTATGAATGCCCGGAAATCTTCCTTTAGCGCTGTGCTTCAGCAGCAAAAGAAGATTCCTGGACTGGGAATGGCGGAAGCTGGATGAAGGGGGGGTACAGAGCCACACACCTGCCAGATGATTTGTCATTATAGAGGGGTCAGCACTCAGCTGTCACCCCCTAATCACCCGTCCTACCCCTTAAGTCCCCCCCCCCCCTCCTTCACCCTTTAAACCCCGGTTCCCCCCCCCCCCCCCGCATTCCTCAGGCGGCTCCGGTTTCACTCGCAGCGCTGCCACTCCATCTGCCCCTCCTTCCTACACTCTACCCTGGGAGAAAATGTACCCCTGTGAGACACAGCACACTGAGTTCACTGTTTGGATGTGTGATGTGTGCTTATGCCCCCCCCCCCAATCATCAATTCATGTGTTTATCCAAGGGCAGAGCTGTTTGTAGCGATACCAGAGAGAAAACCTGAATCGGTCCAGGCTGCGATCCAAAAAACAAAACCCCCCGCAGACAAGCCAAACACGGAAAACTCTCACAGGTATACCATATCTGTCAATAGCACTCTTTCACCACCACAGGTCAAAGGTCACACTCTTTTCCACTGAAAGCTGCTTCCTCTGGGACACACAAGTGTGTTAGGTAGATCCTCAGCCGTCAGTCTACCCACCGCCCAGCAGATTATCCTAAGTTGTAGTCTGAGTGAGCCTGAGAGGGGGCTCAGCGTGGTTACATCATATCCTCAGAAGCCTACAGAACCCCCTCGTCCATTATCGTGGAGGGAGGCGAGCGCTGCTAACACATTTCCTACTTAAGAAGAAAACATGTTTAGAGTGTTAACAGAAGTGAGAGGTGACGCTTGACATCAACACCCACAGAAACACCTTCTGACTGTCCTCAAGAAGGCAGCGAGCGTGCTGGCATCAGTGATGAAGACGCATGCCTGTATTGTGTGTATGAAAGGCAGGACGGCAGATGCGACTCCGATAAAGGTGTTTTGTTTCCTCCAGGCCTCAAAGCATCACCTGTCATCGCTTGTTTGGAGCTTTTGTCTCTTTGCCGTGCAAATCTCTCGTCTAGCCTGATGGGGGCAGTAGAGGCTGGTTGACTGGCAAGGCAGCTGATCACAGCAGCCTACAGGCATCACACAACCAACCCTCTAACCACCTGACATACAGAGCATCCTTCTTTCATCTGCTGAGCTGCCACTTGATCACTCAGCCTCCTGGAAATGTTAGGAGGAGGAGGAGGAGGGAGGATAATGACATGACATCAGTGTCTTCTTCGTTCACCAAATGGGGCCGTACACAATAGGAGGACATATGCTGTCCAGTGAATGGCTGCTAATACTAGGCACACCCATGCGCACGCACACACACACACACACACAAGGCAACAGAGCCTTGACAGTGAGATGCAACATTCAGAGAATAGATCGCTGATACACCAAGGAAGAAAAGGGTTTTCCCAGGGGGAATTTGCCTCCGCAGATATCAGTTACTAAAGCATCTGAAGCAATGGGAAAAGGCAACAAGAATTTCAATTAGGGAGAAAAATGGAAAGGGGTAAAGAAAAGAGGAGTGGAGCACAACAAAAGGCAGTGAAAGATAACGCGGGACCAAAATTCATTCATTAGCGCAGAGAGGTGGCTCCTGCGCTGAGGTGTGTGCGTGCGTGCGTGCGTGTGTGTGTGTGTGTGTGTGGTAGCTCCCTCCAGCTTAGACCCATGTGAGAGGAGTTTGTTTTGTTTCTTCTGCCATTAAGAAGAGAATGAGCCATCTAATCCCTCTGTGTTTATCTGGACTCTTTGCTCCTCGGAGGTGAGGAGCAGAAGAGACTAGTGAGTATGCATGGTTATGCTACTCCCAAAGGCTAAATGCAAACTTCTAAACAGATCAGTGTGTCAAAATAGAAACCATATGTCACCCCGCCACCTCTACAATGAGATACAAATAAATCTGAACACAAATCAGGCTGTAGTCGCTCATGTTCCTCCACTAGTGAAGGGGGAAAAAAAATCACATTCCCCTTATTCTTAAAACCTCCCTCTGTTCCCCACTTTGGGTCAAAAATGACTCGCCCACAAGTAAAAAGCTTCTAGTCAACTACACAGCGAGCTTATTTTGACTCATACTTCAAGAGAAGATCAATATTTGCGCAGATCTATGGGAGGGAAAACAATAGTGATGTGGCCTCCACCAGCCCCGTCTGTTAATGGTCTGTTTACTGAGACAAGACGAGATAATGGCCTGGGTGTTGGCTGGTGGAGAACCAGACAGAGGCCACGCTCCACTCTGCTTCTGGAATAGTTTCTGTGGAAACAGACAGAAAAACAGAGAAAAGGCTTCTATACTGCAAAAGAACTGAGTATCATAGACGCTCTGCATGAGGACGGTGCATCCTGCTGACACAGACAGGTTTGCAAGTCAAATATCTGGCCTCAAGCCTCCACACTTTTGTAGAGCATGCACACTCTTTTGGCTATGCAAATGTTAAATCTGTGTGCCTCCATGACTGCAGTCAGGCCTTTAGAGACAATTAAATGGTTGGCGAAGCTCTCCCATTATATATGTATAAGGAGTGTGTAAGGAGTGTGTGGCGTGGAATAACGAGAGACATCGGATATCTGTAAAACCATCAGCTGTAGGACTTGGTCATGGTGCCAGCCTTTGGAGAATTTGTGATGCGTTTTTGGTTGTAAAAGCTGAAACAAACATCTGCTCTTGAAAAAGTTCATCTCAGGTCACGCTAACGGCGCTTCGATCTCCAGCTCACAACTTCAGCATCAAAGCTGTGAGTGTGAATGAGTGTGAGACTGCACAACTATCTGCGGCCAACAATACAAGAGTCGTCTCTCCCAGGTGCCATCATTCTGCTCCTGTCGGTCCGGGCACTCTGACATCCTGCTGCTTTGCCTAAGGTCCCTTGTGGTCAGCGACCTCTGACCCATCCCTCCAACAGACCAGTCCTGCTCATCAGATGAATGTGTGCCCTGCAGGGATCAGAGAACCTGGAGTACACGGAGAAGCCATGCATGGCTCTTTCTAGAGATATTTTGTTGGCTCCCTTCTGTGTGTTGCAAGAAAAGGACAAAAATCATGTGTGACTTTCATCATTGAGCTAGCAGGGGCAGGAACGAATGACTTGCATGATATTTAAATCTTGTAAACCCCTAATTCAGGAATTAATTCAAAGAGTCCCCAAGCTAAATCCAGGGTTTCTGCTTGTGCTTTTGGGCCAGTGAAGCAAAAAAAAAAAAAAAAAGCCTGCTAGCTAGCCAGGCAGGCAGGAAAAAGCTAGCAGAGTTAGCTGCCAGGAACTGAGGGCTGTGATGGCATCAGTGACTCCTCTGGATTCCTCCCTCCCACCAAAGCACTTAACATGCAGCATAAATCAGCACACAAACAAACAAACAGATGCTGTTCAAATAAACACGCGGGCTCTAAGGGATGCGTGGAAAGCTAAAGAACACAGAGAGGAGGGGAGCATCACTCAGAGACCCATTAACCTCTGGCTTCCAACCAGAACAGTGAGCAGGCGTCTTTTAAGTACATGTTAAACATAGCTAGTCTATATGTGTGTGCACAAGTGATTTATGTCTTACTTTTTTAGTCCATGAACACGACGACTCCCCTTGAAGGCATGGGGGCAGTTGTGAACGAGGAACTCATGGCTTATGATCCGTTTATGGGCGTTTGTCACAGCAAACTACACATCGCTATTCAACCCCTCAGATAGTGACTTTGTGAGAGAAAGTCGTCTCAGAAGAACTTCCCAACGCATTAAAGCACATCCCCGAGAGAGAAGCTCCAGACTAAACACACATTCATTCAGCTGCTACCCTTCACCCCGGCGACAAGAGACGGATCCCTGACAAGCACCAAACAAAACAAAAAAAACTCACTTTTTCCAACAATTACAGAAACAACGCAGAGTGGGGGAGGAAGAGGCAAAACTTCAGAATATTATACACACTGGCATTTGGCGAGGCGCACGGAGCAAGCTCTGTCAGAGAGAGATGGGCTAATTTCAGAGCGACGTGCGCCAACACAAACAACTGTTCTGGCTGGCTCTCATTGTCAGTACTTGAGGTTTGACTCAAATTTTTCAACGCTCCGCAGCAAACTTCTCTTTACCCCATTTCCCCCCCTCCCCTTGTCTGATCTGTCCACGTCTAAGATCCCAGTGAGTGTTTCATCGCCTACACACTGAGAGCTTCAAAAGTCTTCTGGTAAGAGAACAAACTCAGATCCAGATGCTAATCTACATACAAAATTGACCTTTTTTTTATTCTACTCCTCCAACTTTGCAGATTTATTTCAACTATGAAGTAGGCGTGACTTTGAAGTGTGCGGTATTTTGATGTATGCAGCTTCAGCTGGTGCGGGGTCGGCGCCGGCAGTTCAGCGGCTACCGCTAGGCTCTCTAGGTGATATGTGCTGAGATTCACATAACAGCCGTGTGAATGTAAACATCATATGTTTCTGTTTGTGTCTCCACAGCACTATTTACTTCTGCTTTGACTTTGTTTATTAAAGGCCTTTACTGCTGTAACATAAAAGCAAGCAGCCATGGAAGGACATTTGGAGTTGTTACATTTGCAGCCTGCTCATAATTCTCACGGCTCACGCACAGTTCTGGTTCTGCGCCAGTCAACGAGACAGCCAGCGCCATACCGCCACTAGAGAAACTTCATCAAGTTGGGGTCGTATCCTTTGTTGCAAATCACACACACCTTTACACATCGGGAGAGCCATTGGATGCGAGTGTGTGTGTGCAAATGGAGTAGATGCTGGAAGCTGAACGGGCACCTTTAGAGGCCCCCGGTGCCTGAACGCTCAGCCTGTAGTCTGCTCCAGTATTGAAGCAGCTGTCTTTAATATAAGAGCCCCGCTCGGTCCATATTTATTCAGGTACAGACAGTGGAAGGGGTGTGGCCTTTCTTTTTCCTGGCAGCAGTGGAGAGCTCCTGCGGTTTTCTGGGGGCAAAGGGACAAGGGAGGGGAAAAAAAAGACACCAGTACTAAAAGGATGCAGGGGAAAAAACGGCTCCAGTCAGCTCAGTGTTGACTGGACGTCCTGTGCAATGGACAAGCCTCAGGGGCCCAAGGCTCACCATTGGTGGGGGTGGGGAGTGTATGATGATGGTCGTGTCTAAGACAAATCACCGGTGGAGCTGCTGTCACAGTAGGCCTTGACCAAGACAAACAGCTATGTTTTAAAATAAGTACTTGCCCCCTCGCAGCCTCCGATACCTCATCCGTGCTGAGACACATCCATACCTCCACACTAGTTCAAGCACATCCCCTCCACAGGTCACAGGAGTGGTGATGCAGTCCAACAGTCCACACGGAGGACCACTTTTCACTCTCTGGACACTTTTCTGCACATTTATGTCACTCGTGTTCCTCTGAAGCTGGAGTGCTACCGCTGCATTAAAGCAGGTGGACATTGTTGTCTCTGACAGCATATTGAAGCGTATAGGTGAGTTTCTGTGCCAACACAAAACCTTAAACATAGCTGCCTGGTGTGCAGAAGTGTCAGCAGTATTCCTTGCTTTTACCTAACAGCACATTGCATCTTGGGACTTGTGGTTTGTCTGAACTAGCCTGTCTGTGTCGCTGCCTGCAGCCTGCACCGAAGGGACTGGTGCTCCTCGCTAAACAGAGCCTCATTTATCTCTGTGGCGGAGTCCTTTCCTCTCCAGCAGTGGTCCTCCTGGACCCCTGAACTGCTGACAGGGGGGCCCCCTCCTCCTCCTCCTTTGAGCTCCAGCATGCGGCAAAATTGCGAGATGTTTCATCTGCATATTGATTAGCCTTGCCGAAAGAAAGCAGAACCTCAGCACTTCACTGACTACATAATGTAAAAAAGTATCAGTAATTCAGCTTGAATTCTCCTGAAAGGCTAAAAAAATAATGTATCTAATTAGAAGAATAACAAACAAATAAGAAAAACACAATTATAAACTTTTATGTTTTTCTGCACATCTTTCTAAAAATAAACGCTTCTATTGAGGAAAAGCTCACAAAGAAACAAACTCGTGTCGCCCAGTAAGGGCCGTCCTCGGTGAGTGGGCAGACTAGTGCCAGGCAGCCGAGCTGCAGACGGCTGGGCGCTGCAGCGTCTGATGGATGGCTTACACTCAGTAAGGACTGGACCAATGGCGTCCCGGATTGATTGGCCCAAAGGGGCCGTCGGGGAAAGCACTTCCTGTGTGTGTTAATGGACGCTCCAGCAGATGCATCGTGGCGGCTTGTGGCAGGGTGATGGTTGTTACTCCCTCTCTCCCTCCCAGACCTCCTCCCCCATATTTTTCTTTTCTCAGTTAATCAGAGGAGAGTAAAGTGAGACGAGCCAGGCCGAACAAGCGGCAAACCCTCTGAGCTGCTCTCTAACAAAACCCTGGTGAACGTCACAACTCAAACATTTATTTATGTTTAATTTGGTCAAATTTAAAACAGAACTTTAGAAATTCTAAATCACTTGCAGCTATTTTAAACTCATTGCTGCTCAGGTGATTTTTCAGCTCTTTTTAACTCGTTACTATCTTGTTTCTTTCTGTAAAAATAAGAAACCCTCCCAGGAAATCACCAAATGACTCATTAGAAAAATATTTCCAGTTCATTCTTCAACAACCTTGTTTGCATGGCGTTTGGATCTCTGTATAACAACTTAATAAAAACAAGACGCTATTTTTTTAGACGCCTTATGTTAAAACAACACAAATTGGAATATGTGTTTAAATTGAACAAATAAATGTCAATTTTGACAATGAGGGTCACTAAATCTTGTTAGAAATCGAAAAGATTTAGAAATTAAAATGTTTTCTTCCGGTTTGACTTTGCATGAGAGGGTTTGGAGCTGCAGAAACAAACTTTTTCCACCAATAATGAAACTTCTACAACTATTTCCCATCCGTCTTTGACAGAATGGTGATCCCACTCTCCTCATTTGCATTGTGTAACATTGTGGTTCAAACAAAACTGTTTTTAAAATCTATATCCCATGTTTTCATGTCCTCACCATAAATAAATAGGTTTAAACGTCACGGGAATGTAGTGCCTGCAGTTCCTCTAATGGCCACATGGTGTGCTTTCTCTATACATTCTGATGAGAATTAAAAAGAGAGATCATATCTCTCCTGTCTTAGCTTCCCTACATTGGCTACCTGTTAAATTCAGAATAGATTATAAGATCCTTCTTCTCACATATAAAGCTCTTAATAATCAAGCTCCATCATACATCAGTGATCTGATTGTTCCATACGTTCCTAACCGAGCACTTCGCTCTCAGACTGCAGGTCTACTGGTGGTTCCCACAATATCTAAAATTAGGATGGGAGGCAGATCTTTTAGTTATCAGGCTCCTCTCCTGTGGAACCAGCTCCCAGCTTTAGTCCGTGAGGCAGACACTTTGTCTACTTTTAAGACTAGGCTTAAAACATTTTTATTTGATAGGGCCTATGGTTAAAATTTGATGTTAGCTTAGATCTGGGCAAGTGGGGGAGTACAGGGAGGTGGAGTGTACAGTCGTAAAGACGGCTATCCCTTGCCCTGCCTCCTACATGCCTCCATCTAAATAGGATAGACTATCCAGAGTTATCTCTGTAGTTATGCTGCTATAGGCTTAGACTGCTGGAGGACACACTGACCACTTTTCACACTCTACTGCTTTATTCTACAATCTGCTCTTTAACTGTATTGTTTTCTGCAATTTCAGCTGTTAACTTTATTTTCTCTAAGTATTTTTCTCCCCAGAAGAAGCTACAACGATGTTCTGCTGAGCTGTGGTGGCCTCATAGAGAGGGCCATCGTCTAGCACACTGCTGCTATTACTAAAACATTATCCCTCTCCTGATAATAACTTTTTGCTTTCCTTGACGTTGGATGTGCTACTACTAGTTTATCCGTTTAATTATAGACCCACTGTGTGTGTGTGTGTGTGTGTGTGTGTGTGTGTGTGTGTGTGTGTGTGCGTGCGTGCGTGCGGGTGTGTGTGTGTGTGCGCGCGTGCCTGCTCTGTCTTCTCGATCCCCAGTGAGTCGTGGAGGATGGCTGCTTATACTGAGGCAGGATTCTCTGGAGGTTTCTTCCTGTTAAAAGGGAGTTTTCCTCTCCACTGTCGCTATATGCTTGCTTAGTATGAGGATTGCAGTAAAGTCACTGACACTAGTCAGTGACTTGATGCAATTTGCTGGGTTCCTTATATAGGAAACATTATTTCTGATTGGCTTAATGAACTGACCTGAATTGGAATGTTTATTATGTGAAGTGCCTTGAGACGACTCTTGTCGTGTTTTGGCGCTATATAAATAAACTTGAATTGAATTGATTGAATTTAGTACTTTTTGCCACGATATAGGTAGCAGTTCCATTCATCTTGAAAGGGTTTGGGTCAGTACCACCTTGTGAGCACAAGTGTTGAGAAGCATTTGCTTTCACGAGGAGTGTGCTCCTTCAATTAGCTGCTAGATACGCTAAGGTAGTGGCTGGAAACATATGTTTGAAGATGAATCTCGCCAAAATTCATGCGTGGTTCTCTTCTTCTGACCCAGGCCCCTCCTCCTCATGGTTCTGGCTCAGAAACCGCCCTGAAGGCTGACAATTCCAGCCAGGATCTCTGCATATCCTAATGGTTCTCCCTAGAGTCGTGAAACACTGTTGGCCCGCACTGCTGCACATCTTGCTTGGTACTAAGCTCCAGGACAAAACATTTTTGAGGTCCCAGTCCCCAGTATAACTTACCACAATTACCTGCCATATCCCCTTGTTCTTCAATGCTATCCCCTACCAACCCAGCAACTAATATTGGCCTTTTCTCTCCCTGACAGCTTTTCGATGAGATTAAGACGGTGGTAAATAACAATAAACAGGTAAATAATAATAAATAGGTTTAAACGTCACGGGAATGTAGTTCCTGCAGTTCTTCTAATGGCCACATGGTGTGCTTTCTCTATGCAGAGCAGCATTAAAGGTGCAGTTTGTAAGAATATAGTGAGAACTTTACAGTGAGAAAATCCCAAAAGTCTAATGTTTCAGTCATTTTGGAAGGAAGGTTATACTGAAACATAATTCATATCCAGCTGGCTGCGGGGATAGTCAGTTTTTCTCCTTTCAAAACACAGGAAGGAGGGACGTAACTACTGTTTACCATCAGTGAGTGTGTGGTTGCCATGTCTCCTGTGAGCTAATACTGCAGCACTGGTAACTGTAATTTGACGACGGCATGCAAAAAGCTACAGAGTTGTTTAAAATGGTTGCAGTAACTACATTTTACCACAGGATGCCATTTTTACTTCATTTCTACATAATGCACCTTTAATCTCCAGAAGAAACTAGTTTGGTAATAAATTAAGCTGCTGATTAGATTGACTATAAAATTTTGGATGACTTATTTATCAGTTGGTTCTTGGTTGGTTCAGCCTGAGATCAGTGGACTCAGTGGTCTCCTTTAAAATACAGCTGAAAACTCACCTGTTCAAGCTGGCTTTTGCGTGATCTTCATCACCACCTTCTCCTTATTCTGTTCTTTCTACCCATTCCACCTTTCCCAGAATCCACTGATTTCCCTCTTTCCTATTCATTTAATTTCTCCCTTTCCTTACTTTTTTCTTTTCTCCTTTTAAACATATTTTTTAATCATTTTAGAAACATTTTAATACTTAAATTTTTTTTTGTTTTTGTGAAGCGCCTTGTGACTTTTATCTTGAGAGGCGCTATATAAAAGATTGTTTTCTTTCTTTCTTTGCATCATTTTTCCTGGCAATGATACTCACTTCAATCATAAATTATTTTAAAAAATAATAAGTGAGGAGCCAGTTGAGGTGGTTTGGGCAGGATGCCTCCCTGGTGAGGTTTTCCGGGCATGTCCAACCGGGAGAAGGCCTAAAGGAAGACCCAGGACACGCTGGAGAGACAGTGAGTGCGTTTACATGCAACCAGTAACCCTTTTAAAACCCGAATATTCACAATAACCCGGTTCCGCAGGTCCATGTAAACACAGCCAAAAACCCGGATATGCTCATAACCTGGTTTTTAAAAACCCGGTTACTACACCTGGGGTAACCCTTTTCTAACCCGAAAGTTTGGTTGTGTAACGCATATCGGGATATCCCCATCAAAGCGTGTGTTCTGCGCATGCTCTGTTCGCAAGGAATCTTGGTCTTTTGAGTAGCGAGACGTCTTGTATGCGCCAGAACACCGGAAGTAAACAACAAGTTGGGAGCAACATGGCGAGTCGCGGCACAGCACCACACTTTTGGAGTGACGAAGAACCTACAGCACAAACAAACGCGGTCGCTATCTCTTCCGAACTGGGAAACATGTTGTTTTCACGGATACCGGAAGAAGAAGAACCGGAAATGACGCATATTGCGTCTGGACGTAGTCCATACATCCTGACGCTACCCCAACGTCCGTATTTACATCGGGTTATGCAAGTTAGAGGTAACTCTTTCTATTTATGCTTGTAAACGGGTTATTCTGATCAACTCAGAAACCCGAATACTGACCTTAACCCGATCATAACCTGGATATTGGCTGCATGTACACGTAGTCTATGTCTCACGGCTGGTCAGGGAACACCTTAGGATTCCCCCAGAGAAGCTGGTCCAAGTGGTTGGTGAGAGGGAAGACTGGGCCTCCCTGCTTAGGCTACTGCCCCCACGACCCGACCCCGGATAAGCGGTCGAAAATGGATGGATGGATAACAAGTGGAGGACGTTTTCACACTTTCTTGCAAAACCATTCAGGAACTAAAGTGTTGAGGTAAACAAGCAAATGTCCAAACTACAGCCTGTTTTTAGGCAGGGCATTAAAATCACAAAAAGGTCAAGAAATTTTCTTGCATTTTAGACATCAAAACATCAAATCCTGGATGGCAGAGAACTTTCTTCAGCTCAACCAGGACAAAACTGAAGTTTTAGTCATTGGTCCTGAGGCCCAGAGAGAGAAACTTTTACTGAAATTACAATCTCTGTCTTTTAATCCTTCTGAACAAGTGAAGAACCTGGGTGTGGTTTTTGGCTCGGAGCTTTTATCCCACACATTAAAAACATCACAAAAATAGGTTTTTATCACTTAAAGAACATCACCAGAGTCCGCCCTATTCTCTCTCGGGCCAATACGGAGATGCTGATGCATGCTTTTATCACCAGTAGGATAGACTACTGTAATGCCCTGCTTCCTGGTCTTCCCAAAAAGAGCATCTCAGGTTTACAACTTCTATAAAATTCGGCGGCACGTGTTCTGATGAAGACTAGGAGGCGGGAGCACATAACACCAGTTTTAGAATCATTGCATTGGCTCCCTGTATGTTTCAGGATCAATTTTAGGGTTCTTCGAATGGTTTTTAAGTATCTTAATGGTCTTGGGCCTTCTTATCTCTCAGAACTGCTTTTACCATATGAACCCTCACGGCCCCTGCGCTCTTCTGGCTGGTCTCTCCTGGTTATCCCTAAAGTCAGGACACACACTCACGGCGAGGCGTCCTTCCAGTATTACGGCCCTCGCCTCTGTAACGAGCTGCCAGAGGACCTCAGGACCACAGAGAACGTTCATGTTTTTAAGTCCAGGCTCAAGACCCACCTATTTTGGTTTGCTTTTATCTAATTATTTACAATAGTTTTATTTCTCATTTTACATGATTATATTTTAATACTGGCTTTGCATGTTTTAAATGATTATATTTTAGCCCAGTTTCATTATTTAATAATATTATTATTTTACTGTCCATATAATTTTATTTATTATTCATTCTCTAACTTTTGTCATTATATTAGCTTTTATTTTCATATTTTTACTCATTTTAATTCAGTGTTGTCTCTGTAGGGGCCCTCTGCCCCAGGGGCGGTGGTCCACTATTGCTTCCCAGGTGCTCTACAGGTAGTTAGAGTGGAGTTGGGGGTCTATGCTCCCCCTCCTCTGAGCGCCCTGACTTGGTTGCTGTGGAAGACCTGATGCTGCCGGGGCAGACGGCTCCTCTGATGGCGTTTCTTTGCCTTACCTTACTTGGCTCATCTGGACTCAGCCGAATATAAACTTTTACTGGTGTGTGTGTGTGTGTGTGTGTGTGTGTGTGCGTGCGTGCGTGCGTGCGTGTAAATGTTTTCAAACTGTTATGGGAATTTAGGATCATTTTTATTCTGTAAAGCACTTTGAGTCGCACTTTGCTTGAAAAGTGCTTTATAAATAAAATCTGATTGATTGAGTGCAAATATAAAAGAAAAAGCAGTAGAACACCGTGTGCACCACATTGCAAAGCGCTTTGATTTGAATGACGATGCTGAATAAATGAGGTTCATTTACAGTTTGCTGCACGCCAACATCGAACACACACACAATAATAATACATTTCAGTCTCTTTTAGATACCTTTTCTGTTTGCATCTAACTAAAAAATGCAGTTAATGTTTTCTTCTTGTGTAAGACAAACAGCACTTCTGAAGAGGAGCCAGACCACATAAGAGTGGGTTCCCGTTATGATCTTAATCAGTGAGCTTCCAATAAGCTGCTAATTTAGCCAAAGATTGGTGGTTTCTGACTGCCTGGCCACAGTCTGAGAGGCAACGAGAAGCATCATTATGGAAAGAAGATGGGTGAAAGCCACATTTTGGTACTGGTAATGGGAGTCGCAATGACAACCCAGTCCCTAGATCAGGGGTGTCAAACATGCGGCCCGCGGGCCGAATCCGGCCCGCAAGCAGGTTAAATCCAGCCCGCGAGATGGTTGTGCAAACTTTATTTTCATACTTTACAACGTAGAGTGAAAATAAACATATCTTTGTGAGCAGGTTTTCTCTAATGAGTATAAATAAAACAAAGCTGTGCTCAAGGCTCACACAAGAACTTGAATCACATCCTGAAGTTGGCCGCCACTCAGGATGTGACTTCTGATATTGATGTGCTGGTGAAAGCTAAAAGATGTAAAGAAAAATGAGTCAAATATACTTTAAGTGCTGCATGAAACTGATCTTGCCATGTGATCTGTAAGCTCTTTGAATCACTAAGGAATGTTTTTTTTATTTGTTGATTTTTTTTTTTCTCCAAATTTTCAAGTACACTTCAGGTGTTGTACTTGTACTACACTGTCTTCAGGATCCAGCCTTGTTTTATATTGATTGTATTAAAACAAAGAAAACAATCTGAAGTTTTTTTTTTTAATTTACCGGTCCGGCCCACTTGGGACTAGATTTCCCTTAATGTGGCCCCTGAGCTAAAATGAGTTTGACACCCCTGCCCTAGATGAACAACAGACCTGCAACAAGGTTGAATAAATAAATGTATACCCAAATCTGCCCAGCTGCTCCAGTTCAGGCACCGGGGGGCCGTAGGTTTCAACTCGAATGGGTTTGTACTGGTACAGGACTTCCTCTATCCTGGGCAAAGGCTGGAGACACACGTTCTGACGCTGAAAACGAAGCACAAGCAGAACAATATTGATTACTATCAGCTCTGAACAGTAAAATACTAAAAGGCTGTGTAAAAACAGATCAGAAAACACAAGAATCAAAGCTTTGTCTTTTTGATTTTCCCCTGACACAATGGTTTGGTGGAGAAACCGAAACGAGCGATGACTGATGTTTCATCTCTTTGTTAGCAACAGAGCAAATAATCCCAACAGAAATCTAACAAATCTCTGCTGGGTCTCTCCAGCAAAACCGATGAATGGAGACTACTGTTGGCTCTTTTAAAAACCAAATCTGACATTTCACAAACTTTCAGCTGCCGCAAACAGGTGAGACATGAGAGACTCCTCGAGGACAGTGTCTTTGATTTGAGCCTGAACCATCAAAAAAGGGAATTTCCACACAGACTTTTCTCTCCAGCTTTAAAGAAACTGCTCCAGTCCCAAAACAATCCTGGAATTAAAAAAAAAAGACGATGTTTAAACAAGCATTAGCTATTTCAGAGGAGAGCGGAGGAACTCTGGGACAAAGAGAAGATAAAAAGATAAGAAAGAAGAGAATAAGAAGTGGGGGAGAATAAACAACAGAACACAGAGGGGAGCTGATGAAAACCAAACCAAACAAGCTACATGTGCCCTGCGGCCACACACACACACACACACACACACACACACACACACACACACACACACACACACACACACACACACACACACACACACACATACACACACACACACACACACACGATACAAAGCATGAAAGGGCTCAAATGGGTGAGTTTTTTGATACAAACAGAACAAAAAGTTTTAATTGTCCAGGTGAAGAAGTGAGGCCTGCAGGGGCAAACTGGCATACAATGAGTCTAACTTCATAAATAATAGAAAATGTTCTGCAATCTGACCAACGTTTATGGCTAAATCAGCTAAAGGAAGATTTATGCTTCAGTTACAGATGTTTTTTAGGTTCTAGATGATTTTGCCCTCATAATCCAATTGTTTCTCTCAGAATGACTTTCAGCTATCTAAACAGAACAAGTCAGAACCTGCAACTCTGTTCAGGAGCCTTTGGTTTGTGCAGGTGAGAAGAGAGTGACACTGGCAGCCAATGATGAGAGCTTTGAACCAGGATTTCCTGACTGATGACGACGTGACGTCATAAAGTTTTGCATTTTTTAAGATGGAAAAAAAACATTAAAGATGAATTTTGATGTAACTGCATAACTAAGAATTACTGGTTTATAGTAAAAATGATAAAATACACAGATCTGTGGTTTTCCCCAACTTAAAGCTAAGCCAAGACACGTTCTGCTCTCTTCTGACTGAAAAACCAATACAGCCTTTGGAAATCACAAGCCAAGATGGCCGAGTCCATGAACGGTTGTTTTCTCCGTGACGCAGAAGAGACTAGCGTTTTATGACCTGATCGTTTTACTTTCTGCGGCTCATTCAGGCAATGGAGGTTAAAGATTTTCTGCATGCGTATGCAGCTGAGAGACCATGTTTCGGTATGAATGCTTTCTCAGAGGTGGGGACTTTAACCTAAATGTGTCCTAGTGAACGCATACAGGAGCACCGCCACATCCTAACAAAACCTGATAAAAAAAAACTTTGTCCACATCATTATTTCTCTCTTTCACACTCCCTCAGTCTCCATCCATCTTCTTCAGACATTCAGCACCGTTTGGGTCACTCAGAGGTGCACTGGGACCGTGGGGTCCAGGGAGAGGCTTCAGTCCACAGCTAGAGAGAAAGTGAGCCGCAGACAGCCGGACTTCAGTAAAGCAGATTTTTAAGTGACGGATATCGTTGCCCCCCCCTGCATTCTTCAAGAAGGGCACCTTGAAAACTGGCATCACTCCACATCTGCACATAGGAACAGCTCAAAACATGTGTACACTGCAGCCGGCAGGCATAGATGGGCCCTATATGGATATATGGACAAACCAGATGGGTGCCAACAGGGTTTGTCCAAATAAAATTTTACAAGCTCATGTCTGAGATAAACCATCTAGGTCTCTCTGAAAACCCATGTAGGGCCCGTTAAAATCTATGTGGGCAAACCCCTGTGGGGCCACAGTGGAAACCGTGGCCAAACCCTGATGGCATCCATATATATATATATATATATATATATATATATATATATATATATATATATATATATATATATATATATATATATATGGGGACAACCTATGTATGCTGGCTGGGCACAAAACATTAGGAATCAATTCATTAAAAACACCACACCACCTAATGATGTTTCTGACTTGTTTAGCAAAAATGATGCAGAGAAACAGCCCAAAATCCAGCTGACGAGACTTCTGCAAAGCCTCAAACATGAATTCACCCCCTTCCTGAGTGAATTATGGCACAGAAATGTTATTTTCAAAATACTCCAGAGAAAGAAAGCAACAAAGAGAGGGGAGAGAGGGGACCCCCGGCCAGGCCCTGCGGAGCAGGGGTCTTTGAAACAACATGACTCAAAGAGCCAATGCAAACATCTGCTTTCATCATCACGGAGGCCCATCCAACTACCTACACAACATAGTGTGCATTGTAAGTGTGTGTATGTAACTGGTATTTAAACTCTTATGATACCCCTGTGGCACAAAAGTGAACCTCTGGGGGCCATTAATCCTAATAAAACCGCAGGGGGCATGATTTGAGGACATCACTATCGCGCCACCGGGAGTACCCCTGCATCTCCAGAGTCTGGGCCTCCTGCTCAGGTATAACAACAAATTATGGCGTTCTGGTTATACAGGCAAGCACTGGGGCTGCTAATGGAAGCGGTCACGTGTACAGATTTGTGAGCAAAGAGCTGCGTTAAACTGGCTTGCATTCAGCTTGAGACGAACAATAACATTGCTCTTTTTAAATTCTTACAAGTACAAGAAAATGTATCAGGGGGAGCGCATCTGACTGAGTGATGCACCAGACAATCATGAAACTTTTATGGGACAGAGGTCTCATAAAAATAACATTACCTTCAGGCTGCGAGGGGTTTGTGTCCGCGGCACAGCACTGAGACAATTCAGTGATGGTTACAACGAGGACTCTCTCACCAGCAGAAATAAATAAACCCATCAGTTCCTAAAACTTTTATGTCGTATTATTAGAAAATTACACTAAAATTAAGTTTATGTTAAATAAACGATGGCCAACACGAAGAAGGAGGCCTCGTCTGTTTTTTGAAACACCAATCTCCATGCTCGGGCTGCCGCTCTGAGCAAAATTGGAAAATTACAAAGACACGCACAACACAAGCATCAGCACTCTCCAGCACCCCCATGCCTCCCCTGACTTTGCTGCTCAGCAGGATGCATCAAGGTTGCAGAGCCTAACCTCTCCATCAGCACCTCCCCACCACATCTGCTGGCAAACAAACAAACCCACATAAACTCCCTCGGATCCCAGGAGCTTTGGGAAACCTTCTTCAAATGCACAAAGTGACACCAACAATGGTGGGGTGTTGAGCAGCAGTGTATAGAGAATAAAAATGATGAGCCTGGTTGGGAGCTAAGCTGGAGTTTCTGTACGGATAAAGAGCTTTAAGCTGCCCACTGACACACGGAGCAGCAAGTAGCAAGTGTAAAAACTGCTGGCACCCTGCGCCTTACAAGTTTAAATATATCTGGCTGACCAGTGGCAGCTGCCCCAGCGCAAAGCCCCTAAAGCTGACAAGTCCTTTTTCCGCTGGGACAACCTGCATGTGGGCAAGGTTTGCTGAAGCCAACCTATACACAGAGAGAGGCAGAGGTGTGAATGCCCACATGTGCTGATGCCAATCAGGGTTCTCTTAATCCTCTTGAGGTAAATCCCTTCATTCACCCCTTTGGACCTGGAAGCACACCCGTAAAAACGAGGTGGTTGATAAATCAAAGGGAGATCATTCGGTTGGTGGCTGAATCCAAATGAGACTAGAATCTCAATCCCTGTCTTACTTGAGAGTGTGAACATGAGATGTGAAGATAAGATGAGGAAACGTCTGTGGGGGTTGCAGCGAGTGCGCGGCAACAATTCTCAGAGAAAACTGGTTAGACAGGTCTGGGAGAGCACAACAAAGCAGAGCTCAACTGAGCAGAGGTCGCCGTAGAGGACTTAACCAAGTAAGCAAATACACTAACAGTGTGTGTGTGTGTGTGTGTGTGTGTGTTATGTCGTCTATGGTCGTCAAATTCCACAGCCTAAATGTAGACTGGACTAAAGCCAGAAAGAACCCAGTTATTTCTGCCAGCTACACATCAATGTTTAGGGATAAACTTTCCACCCACATTGAACTGATCGTGTGTGTGTGTGCGTGCGTGTGTGTGTGTGTGTGCGTGCGTGTGTGTGTTGCACTTTGTTTATGTGCATGTCGGCTTCCCGTTTCATCTGATGCCCTCAACAGCCTCGCCAGGTATGCCAGCTGCTCATGTCAGCCTGAGTTGTGGGACTGGGACTCGACAGAGCTGGAACCTGGGACCTTTCATCTACGATGGTGCTGAAAGCTGCCTAAAGGTGGAGAGATTCTCCATCGGTCAGCTGCTCTCAGGAACGGGACACAAACACACACTCTTAGCTGATAGAGAGCAGCAACACCAGCAGAACAATCATTTTTACTCTGCTGGAAATGAACCAGATTTATTAAATACTCATCAAATATGGACGCAGGTGCCAAGCAGAGCGACTTCTGTCATCATGGAGCTTGACGGTGAGGTTGGTCTTGTGTCAGACAACAACAAGCGTCCTGTTTAAACAGCCTCACACACACACACACGCACGCACACACACACACACACACAGTGTCTCTTTTGAGATCAGCAGACTTCTATTTTAAAAAGACACTTTCTTCTTCAAAGGGTGTGTACTCAGGCTGGGTGGAGGGGTAGGGGGTGTAGTTTTGTGTGGGTATGTGTGTCTGGGTTCAATAGAGTGCCTACAAAGTGAAGGATTAGTGAGCGTTTCCATACCATTCCTGAGGCAAGACCAGGCCCATCCCACCTCACATCACACCTGGACTAACACCGACTTCCTCATCAGTCCACTAGAACAGCCGGATTACATCAGGGTTGTTCTGGACTCCTCCTCACCAGATCTAAGGAACATCACTCTGACACAGACTGATGACAACAATCCTCTCCTGATTCTGGATGTTTAATAAATTGGCAGCGGATGCTCACCTCGACCCGGGCCGAAGCAGCTGACTCAAAGTACTGAGCGGAGGCGAGGGGAGGGAGCGGGTGAGGGGAAAGTAAAGCTTCTGTCACAGCAAAAACACCCGATAAAAACATGAAGGGAGACTCTAGATTTTGGTCTAGAGGTATTTTCTGCTCTATGAGAACATTTATTAATCTGACATTCTGATACTAAATCGTGCTTATTCCAGCACTGTGTCCCCATAATTCTAGTGAAACCCACTGATCTGTGCTGAAGCCAAACAAAAGTCCTCAGAAATCCAAACCAACACATTCCCCTGACTCCCGTCTCTCCGTCCAGCCGAACAGAAATCTGCTCCACCGACAGCGGCTCGGATGAGAAGATGAAGAAAGAAGAGTGAAAACCAGCTACTAAAGAGGCCAAGAGCAACATAATTATGCCGTTTCTCTTTGCATCAGCGAGTTTGCCCTCACACTTTGTGTCAAAGGCGTGACTTTTTAAGCACTACAGGCTTCATCTTGATCAATCTGGAGCGTTTAAAGTGGAAGCAGTTGTCTCTTAAGAAAAGAGAAATTTTATTTATACGTGCGTATGTCAAAATCTAGTTTGGAGCTTTAGGTGAGTGTGAAGCAGATATCTCTCCCACGCATCACTGAACTGTGGGAAGACGACTATGCCTCATGAGGGCTGCTATGGAAGGGGTGGAGTTGATGACACAGCCTATCTCATCACAGTAAAATGAAAATAAATGACTGAAAACCTGAATGCCGACCAAGTAGGAAGGTCTCTCCAGACGCAATAAGCAGAAAGCTGCAAACTCAGAGCAGCTAAAGTCCTGAGCCCACATGTGGGACCCTCTTCTTATGGAGAGGAATGTGGTGAACAAAGGTCAGGGAATACTAAACATTACCTGCTCCAATTTTCCTTACCGCCAGTGGGCTGGCTCTAACCTTAACCAGCCACTTCCTTTTGTTAAAACAATGTTAAAGTTTACAGAGATTAAAAAAAATCATTCAGTATCGCTCACTGAGTAATTAAGCCCCTCTACGCGTTTGTAACTTCCGGGTAACTTTCCCAGAGTTTCACAGCATGAGCGTGTCTCAATTCCACAAAAGACCATTTCAGAACCCGACTGAGAACCTGAACTGGGGTAGATCCTCGGAAATGGTTGTAAATAAAAAAGAAGTGACATCAGTAAAGTTGCCAAACAACCGGCATTTGTAAAATTGGAAAAGAAGCTGATGAAGCAGAATAGAAGTAAAAGAAAATAAGCAGCATTCACACAACTTTTAAACTCCCTAACCTGAACAAAGTGGCAGTAATCCCTGACAGCGACAGAGTGCTGTAAAAAACTGTGTTTCTTCTGGTTGTTGAACGCTGCTTCTATGTCACACAGCTGACAGAAAAAAACTTCAATGTTATCGATGTTTGTGTGACGTCTTAGCAAAGTCCTGAACGGGCCAGTTGAGTATGGAGGCCCAACGGCTGAGAGGACCACGCCAGCGTATTCGCCACCATCCTAAAAATTTCCAGAACTCCTGCAGTAGAGATGCAGAAGTACAACTGGTAACTCTGAGCTAAATATTCTTCTGCCCCATACGCCTGCATTAGCCACAGAAAGCTAATAGAAGGGAATCAATCGGGTCCGAAAAAGCCAGACTCTTCCTCGTCACGGAGTAAGTTAGCATTCATGGACTCATCCACCTTGGCTTGCGACTGTGAAGGGCTGCATAGATTTTGCAGCCAGGAGAGCTGAGCGTGTCTCGGCTAGTAGAAGCTAACCGTTAGCGTTAGCAACTCCACAACATGGCGGAACACATTCAGGCTTGTGTTATTTGCAGAGATATAAAACATCAAGGTTGCAAGAAGACCAAACAAAGGCTCTGTTAGCCAATCAGAGGCGAGAGGTTTGCATATGAATTTTTCCACCAGCCATTCCTCCACTCCTACTTCCTGAAACTGGAGCACCAGCTTTTTCATACTAGAGACCACAGCACATTTATAAACAAACAAACACACAAACAAACAAATCATTCAATCAATCAATCAATAAAACATTAAACTGTTATCACATCAAGCAAAAGCACACAGACACATAAATAACCTACAAGCTCTCTTAGGATGAGATTAGAAGATTAGGATCATCCGGTTTTTATCATAAAACCTACAGAAATCATAAAAGCAACCCATGAACAAATAAATGAATACTCACTATTTGGATGCCGGTTGAAAATATACTGGTAGGTTTGACGTTCTGTTTTTGCTGCTCGATCTCAGTCTCCAGCTGGGCAGCACGAACCTTGTGTTGGGCAAGTAAGAGTTTGGCGGGAACCTGAGACTTCTCCTGGAGAAACAACAGGAATTCAAGAGAATTAAAAGCACGTCAAAGACCTTCATTAAGAAGTTTTTTCTCAGAGGAGTACACAGACGGCAGCTCCTGCCAATCATTCATCGCTGTTGCTAGATAACCATCAGCAAATCGTGCTTTTAGGCAAGCCGTCACCCACCTGACGCAAGCTTTATTAACAAAATCCTAGAAGGGCATGAAAGGTTGCTTCTAAACCACCTTCACCTCTACCCAAGTCAAGGTCAGGAGTGATCCCTAAGCACATAAGAAACGTGGAAAAAGTGAACAAGTCAAGAGTGACAAGCTAGTATGGAAAAATGTGTGAATGAATGTTGTGTGTGCAGACGGTCGTGGGTGTCAGAAGTTTCCCTCACAGGGAGGTAAGAGCTGATCCCATCTGCCAACAAACAGGCCCTGTGCCTTAAACAAACAAACACACAGCTTAGCCTGCTATCTGTGATGGTCCTTCAGCGGGCCGCTCTGCAGGAACAATAACTTCCAAAGCCCTCGGCTCAAAACAATGGTGCCAAAAAGGCTCTGGAATCACAGAGCAGAACAATGTGGCCCACAGCACAATGACTGCTAATAAGCTCTTAATGACCACACAGCCACGAAGCCTCAGGCTGATGGAGAGAGCTGAAGTGTGTGCATCAGACACACACTACCTATGATGACGGGACCTCCTCTGTGGTGGTGTTTTGCATCTCCAGACATGTCATCCTATGTAAATATGTGTACACATGTGCTTCTCACCAGTTCATCCAGCAGAGCCTGTTTGCTCTTTCTCTTGGCCTGCAGCTGCCTCTGCTCCTCCTGCAGCACCTCCAGCCTCCTCTGCTCGCTGCTCTGCTGTTCCAGAAGCAGGAGCTCCTCCAGCTCCTCCTGCTCGCGCGTCTGAAGAGGAGAAAGAAACAGGAACTTAGGGGGACTCTACAGCACTCGTGTGCATTCTGTTGGACGCATTTTAGAGCTTAAATGTAATTAACATACGAGCTTGGCCTTATTTCTCTGGATGATGTCTCTGTTTTCTTTCTGGTAATGCTCCATCCTCAGCTTGGTGTTCTCCACATCAGTGTTGTTGGTCAGGTTGTACACTGAACGCGACAAAGACAAAAATGCATCAAAACCAAACGGAAGCTTCAGTGAAGCACCAGATTCACTCTAGTGTTTCTGCAGATTAAATAATAACACTGATTAAAACATCTATCTTACTTTTCATGTCTGAGGATTTGATGCATTAGTCACATCTTAACCCAGCTGGAAAATATTTCTAATTTTTCTTTTGGTTTGCTGAGAATTTTAATGACATCAATGACCTGAAATTAGTTTTTAAAAAAGAAAAACTTAACTTTGTTTCAAAAGGCTTGATGATCTTCCTTTATCCTTACGCAGCAGTGACAGTCTAAAGACCCTTTCATTTAAAACTGCTTTTACCTAAACCTTTTATTTTCTTATTCTGAACTGCAATTTTTAATCTCATTTGTTTATGAAATTTAATAATTTTATTATTTTATTTTTTCTGATGTTAATCTATTTCTGTTTTGAGATCATTATGATTTCATGACTTTGTTTTGATTTATGTGAAGCACTTTGTGATTCTATGTCTGTGATAAGTGCTCTATATACAAAATTTACATACTTAAAATGTTTTTCAAACATGACATTTTGGAACTTAAAAAAATTATTTTAAAGACTTGTGCAAATAGGTCAAGTCATCCTACAGTTTTATTTCGCTTTGTAGATTTTCTTAATTTTGTAACGTTTCATTTGAAGTTTGGATGAAGACTCTGGATGATGATATTTGTGCATTTGCGAAGACGACTCGTTTCTATTCAAGTCGCTGAACATTTACAGATGAATACTTCCTCATTTTGCTTGTGAAGCCACTGAACTCTGACCCCTGATCATTCAGTTGGTCCTTAAGGCACCTAAACTCTATGAACAAGCAAATTAGCAAAAAAAAAACACAATTTAAATTTGATTTAAGCACTTTGACTGTCACATTAAAGATATTAATCAATCCCAAAAAGTGATCAAAACCCAAAGATTTACAGTTTGACACATAAAAAAAATAAATTAGCTCCAACAAGGTGGATCTGTGATTATCGATTAGCTAAAAGCTGGCACAAGGAAGGTGCATCTCTCATTTGTTATTTACAAGGATACAGGCTAATAATAATAATTATTATTTTTATTATTATTATTATTATCAATTAAGATTGAAAGTAGATAGAAAAGCTGACAAAGTTGAAAAAAATCATCATAAAGTCTCATAAACTATTGATCAGAACCATTTTAAACAGTTAGAGGACATTGTGGCTTGTTAGATTATTTAAATCTGAGAGTGTGTTTGAATCTTTGACACAAGATTGCATAAAAACCTGATTTATTTATTTGAAAAATACTTTTATTCCCATTTCATTTTGGTGTGAGCTTCTTAGGATGGACTGTTTTCCCCTCAAGGTGCTAATTAACAGGACCTGATTAACATTTGACAGGCCACACCATGTCCACCCACACTTGAAGCTTTCAGAAGAATTCCACCTGGTGCTCCTACCTATATCCTCCACTTGCTCCAGGTAATCGTTGTATTCTCTCAGGCTTGGAAAGTCAAATTCTCTCTTGTTGTATCTGCAGAGAAACCAGATTTAAATAGTAAAACCTGATGAGACCATCTCTGCAGCATGACTAATACACACATTAGATGTCAATTAAGAGGCTATAAAAGAACGGATGAGATGGAGAGAAAGATGGCAGGGAGGGGTTTGCGAAGTAAAAACCTGGCAGAGAAAGAGCCTTCTCCCCCGGGGAGACTCATTGTCTACAAAACAAACAGTAATGAGAAGGACAAAGGCAGCTTAAGAAGTGGGAGGAGGCATGACAAACACACAGAACCACACCCCTGACCCTCACTCACATTTTCATCACCTTCTTGCGGATCTCCACCTCCTTGTCGATGGCTGCGTCCTCGAAGAGCTGCACGCGAAAGTTGCTCTTCCTCAGGGGCGTGTCGCATTGCAAGCAGTTGCCCGAGCCGCGCGCGAACAGCATCTCCACGCAGTTCTCGCATCTGTGCGTAGCAACAAAAATAAAATTTCAGTCAATCAGCGCTTGTGGTCGCCTCATCAGGCACATTAAGTGATAATGAGGCATAAGAATATTCCCTCTGAGTGCTGCGAGATGGCTGGAACAGCAATCGGAATGTCGATTAGGCTGCCTCGCACTCTCCGACCAGAGGAAATTAGTCCAACACCCCATCAGCTGAGTGTCTGTCTGCACTGGAGAAACATTTGCTTTATTATTGCAACAAACCTCAACTATTTCGCCATGTCGCAACATGAGAAAAAATCCTGCTCAGTCACTCGTGATGCGCTTAAAGAAAGGACTACTTCTTGCATCATTTGGGAAAAAACTGCATGTTTAATTACTTATAGAGAGGTCTTATCGTGATGAGCTGTTTCTATCGGGTAAATAATGGCAAAATTTCTGTTTAATGGAGTTCCTGATTAGTGTCTAACACAGGAGGTTTAAAAACACGACGGGGAACCACAGGTCAAGCCCTGAACTGGAACCTCATGGACCATCGACACAAACTCCACCGCTCAGCGTTCCTTCCTGAGGGCACAGCCCTGAGTTCAGCCATCAATCACACCTTTACCCAGGTAGGCGTTTACCCATCAGTCAAACTCCAGTGAGGAGTGGACACCACAAACAATGGGAATGTCCCTTTGTGTCCCCTGATGGGGAGAAGGGGCCTGGATAAACGTTTGCGCAGTGCTGTCTTTTAATTAAGTCTCCGTGGAGCTTTATTTCCACGAGAATCCACCATCCAGCTCATGACCACCTTCACAAAAAATGAACATCTGGTTTTCTAACGGCGCTAAATTGAGCCAAGTTGAAGGGAAAAGGCAGATTTTGCAGCTGATGGTACGACTGACTCACTTCTTTCCCAAACCGACAGGATCCGGGAGAAAAAGTTGCCCAGGAACAGAACAATAATGAGAAAGTCAGGCAGAAAAACATTTCACTCCATCAGCAAAAGAGCTGAAGAAGAAACTGCAGAGACACCGGATTTGACTGTTTACACCTAACGCCTCCAATCAGGGTGAAACAAACCCGACCGGCCAAGTCCGACGCCAAGCGCCCGCTCTGACACAACATGAAGCTGATCACATATCAGCTCAGCGTGGCTATGAAGAAGCAGCGATACAGAAAATGAAAGATGAATGACAGAAACATGTGCGGTGTCCAGTTGTTGTCTCAGAGTGTGAGGAGCCCCCGCTCAAGTGCGCCCTGGAAGAGGCAGATGTTCGCTGTGGCCTCGGGCTACCAGAGATCTATAGGCCTCGCCATATGGAGGTAGATGGAGGGATTCGGCTTGTTTCCACAGGCCCACAAAGAGACCATTCATCAACACAGGGTAAGGAGTGGGGCGTAGCTTGCCCCCTGCCCCATAAATGGACCACACAACAGAACTCTCTAAAGGGCAAATACTGTGTAACTGTAGAGCAGAGAGGGGGACCATCTGAAACAGAGGGAGGAGACTTTTAGAGTCCATTTTCCATCCTTCTGACGGTTGGTTGGGGTTTCTAATCAAAGAGGGACACAGGAACTTATTGCTGTTGCGACTCTAGTTCACATACAGAGGAGGCATTTAAGTGAACAGGGGGAGGACTAACAGCTTGCCATCTCTGTGTCCCAAGGCAGTTGTTGCTGAGTGAGTGCTTCTGACTCCTCCCTTTCTCACCTGTCCCACTCAGAGCTCCAGGCTCCTATCTCTCTATCTGCAGCTGTCAGCAGGCCGGGGGGGGGGGGGGGGGGGGGGGGTGCTAATAGGAAGGTAAACAGGGTTCTGGCTCAGCAAAGACAATCTGCCACCAACACAACACACCCCTTGGTGACACGGCCTGAATCTCGCCTCTACAAGGAAGTGAGAAGCAGCTCTGGAATAGAATTTGAGTTTTACTGATGCGTGTTAAACTAAACAGATAATTTAGGACTTTTTTTGTTTACTGAGGAGAATCGACTGTGTACGATTCCTAAAGTCCCACCTGAGCTTTGCTCTCAAACACCAATGGGCCTGGTTCTGGTGCCACCCTACAAAATTAATAAAGAAAAAACTTCTGGCCTAAGGGAACAGCCATCCAGATTATGCTGTTGTGGAGTTTAAATATAGATGCACAGAGAAGCTGGATAGAAAAACATACCGTCACTGTTTATCAGCTCAGAGCTAAACACAACATGAGGGCTTACATATGGCTTTAAAGGTCAACTTCACTAAAAAAACACATTTTTAATGATTATGTTTTATTATAATTGCTTACTCTGAGCTTTTCATGCAGTCTGAACATGAAAATAGTATCCTACATCTATCTCCTGCATTAGCTTGTGATAGAAAATAGACAGTATAAAGCCTGACAGATCAACGTCACACGGTCACTTAACATTCATGGACTCACCCATGTTAGCTCACGATGAGGACGGCTGTTGTTGGTTTAGCGTCCAGAAAACAGCAGAGAGCGTCTCGGCTAGCAGAAGTTAATAGTTAGCATTAGCAACCCCACCACACAGCAGAAACTCTGTCCAGGCTTGTGTTATTAGTGGAGATAAAACATCAACGTTGCAAAAATAATCAGTGGTTGAGTTGTGTTGCAGTTATCCAATCAGAGGTAAGATGTTCGAATATCAGGAGATAAGAGTCCAAATCCTGCCGCCTGAAGCTCAGCTCTGATCCGGCTCATTTCTAGTTCCTGAAACAGGCACACCAGAGCTTTTTTAACCCCAGAGTACGACTTACAGGCATTCATTCCTACTAAAAACTACCGCAAAATGTATGAAAATATTAGCTACAAATAAAACTCATCAAGGAAAGAATGATGAATTCAAATCATATTTTGCAACTGAAACGCATATTCAGTGCTTAGCTGTGATGTGACTAGAAGTGAGCCACATCACAGCTAAGCTTCAGACGACAGGATTTGGAGTCATATTTCCTGATATTTGGTCATCTCGTCTCTGAATGGATAATGCAACGCTACTCTACTACCGACTCTGCAACGTTGAAGTTTTAAATCCACAAATAACACAAGCCTGGAAGAGTTCTGCTGTGTGGTGGAGTTGCTAATGCTAACTGTTAGCTTCTACTAGCTGAGACGTTCTCCGCAGTTTTCTGGACATTTAAAAAAAACAACAGCATTCCCCGTCGCAAGTCAAGTTGGGTGAGTCCATGAATGTGTGTGTGTGTGTGTGTGTGTGTGTGTGACATGGATCTGTCAGGATTTTTGCTTATCATTAATTTTTTCTTGTACCAAGTACTGCAGCAATTTCCTAATGTTGTGAGTTCTCTCACATCTGGCAATAAAACCCTTCTGACTCTGATTTTCAAATTCTTGTGTTCCACTGTCTATTTTCTATCAGAAACTAATGCAGGAGATGGGTGTAGGAGACTGTTTTCATGTTCAGCCTGCATGAAAAACTCACAGTGACCGATTATATTCAGAAAAAATATTTTTTAAATATGTTTTTCCAGTGTTCTACACCTTTGAAAAAGTTATATTTCTTGTGATTAGCGCCCTGTGCCACCATCAGTCCCAATATATCAGGAGAACCAACCTCCTTTACTAGACCTACAGTACATGCTATCTGCCGTGTACAGTAGTGGTGTCTGGAGAAGGGACTGATTTTTATTTCTGCACCAGTTTGACAGAAATATAAATAAATGCCACTTTTTCATCAGTGAATAAATTATAACTTTAATAACATTAAGTGAACAAACTATTTTGACTTGTTTACATTTAAAAATGTAAACCGTCGAAAAACGACGAAAAATGTGTAAAACGTTGAAAATAAGCGCATTCTTCGTATTAAAATGCATCTTCACAGACATCACATGTGAAATCCATGGCACATAACAAGCAGAATTAGAAAATAGCGTCTTTAGCCCCGTTGACTTGCATTCATTTTTTTGTTTTTCTGGGGACCCGTCATCCGGAAGTAGATGGGCGTGACTTAGGCTCCCTATGGAGCGCTGTCTGTCACCTATGATAGACTGTCACTATGGTAAAGCTATGGAATCTTGCGTTACCATAGTTACAGCTCAGGTGCATCATTTAAAATGCTTTAATGCTTTCAGACTTCAGTTAACGTTCCATCTCGAGTGAGTAGGACCTTTTCTCTGCGGTCTCTGTGTTTGCTGACTTTAGTCTTCCAGAGAGCAGCTCTAGCAGGTAATAAAACTACCCACAAACAACCCAGCCCAACATCTGACATGTTTAGACTTTCAGATTTATCTGAAGTGTTTCCTGTGCTTTACTGGGAGACTTTAACATCCCTGAACGTAAACTGGTTTTATCATTTATATAAAGTACACCTGCTGGGAAAAAACAAAATAAACAACAACCCCTTAAGCAGGTCAGATTACAGATAAACAGTCAAGATAAAACTCATTTGAATCTGAAATATGAGTTATAAACGTACGTTTCTATAACTAGACCTACATGCTATCTGCCGTGTACAGTAGTTGTGTCTGGAGAAGGGACTGATCTTTATTTCTGCACCAGTTTGACAGAAATATAAATAAATGCCACTTTTTCATCAGTGAATAAGTTATAACTTTAATAACATTAAGTGAACAAACTATTTTGACTTGTTTACATTTAAAAATGAATCCATCAGCTAATAGAAGAGTCATTTGGCTTGATTTAGCAAACAGAAAATTCAAGAGGCTCAACTGCAGGTTATCTTTATGTACATATTTAACTTCTAAGTAACTTAGTTTTTGTCACATTGCTCTTTGATTAAACACTACCAGGAAAACTGAAATCTCTGTTTATATTTATAACCTTTACTGCTATATGAGCATCAAGACCAAAGAGAAATTTATTTGATGTCAAACGGTTTGTTATTTGTCTGAAGAGGATCGTATCATCTTCTTTAAGTGCTGATATCTTTTTATTAAATATATTTCTACGTCATCAAACATCTGGTCTGTGATCCGATCATTATTATGCATAAGAGGTACACCTGATGATGGCTCCTTTTATGTTAAATCGCGTTTAGAGGGACAGGATGACAGAATTTAAAATGCAAACAAAAATAAATCTTTTAAAAAGTAATTAAGTTATTGAATATAATATAATATGTAAAGCTTTCTTTATTTGTACTTTACTTATTTTCTTCAGGTCTACTTTTTACTTTTACTTCACTAATTTTTAAAGCCACTATCTGTACTTCCTACTTCACTACAATAAGGAGCCTAGGTCTCCTCTTCCCGGTCGGCTCATTTGAATCTGAAATATGAGTTATAAACGTACAATTCTATAACTTGTTCTAAAATTAAAGCGGATCAATACTTTTGGAATCGAATCCGGAACTGCGCTGCTCTGGGTGACTGCATGTTGGAGTAGCTCTGTTGACTATATGTAAGTTTAGCCTTTTTTTGGACATTTTTTTTTCTTCTAGTTTCTCAAGAAAAACTGTATTTTTTGGACATTTCACTTTTCTGTTTCTGGTGCTGTGAAGCTTAGAGGATTTTTACTGCTATTTTTTCACTTTTTGAGCATTTGTTATGATGCGTAACCATGGCAACAAGCTGGTTTATAATCGGGAGCAGCTGATTAACATTGGAAAAGCTGAAATAATCCCTCAAATGAAGCCACAAATCCCAAGATTAATCAATTTCCCTCTGGGATTAATAAAGTATTTTTGAATTGAATTGAGACATTCTCCATCAACAGCAGATGCCTTAATAGCTCAAAAGTTATAAAAGAAGGGAACAACGTGTGAGTTTAAAGGAACGGAGGTTTCAAAGTGTTGCATAAATTTTGCCTCACACTGGCTTGCAGGACCAAATCCAAGGTGACCCAAGAGAGGAGGACATCGCTCCAAACTGCTTCACTGCAGAATCATTTTAATTTTCAGTGTGCGTCCAAACAGAGGTAATGAACCTGCTGACCTGATGACAAAGCACGACCACTTCCCGACGTGGCGGTCAATGCACAGAAAGGGTTGCAAAAATTCACCTTCATCAGGTTGCCACCTCAAGGAAGACATGTTCCTTTAATTTAATCAAAAGATGACATCTCTGCAGTTGTGTTGACTTTTCCCTTCATACACATATAAAAACACTAAACCAATGTTTTATGGTTGTGTTGTTAAACAGTTTATGCAACATCAGAATAGAACAGAGAGCAACTAATTCCAGCTTGTGATCAAATGATCAACTAAAACATTATTTACAGGGAAATAATAATTCAATTTAGCACAGAGAGACAAATTAGTAAAACTTTAACAAGTTAATGAAAATCATGTGAGTATCAGACTTAATTTGAACCTTTAGAAAATCACTATTATGAGTTTTATATCATCTGTATGATGACATGAACAAATAAACACCATGCAAACATACAACGCTTGAGCTTTATATATTTTGATGACAGACCCTTTATTATCTGGCATGTAGCCAGTTTCCAAACATGCATCTAACTACACACACCAGTAAAATATCTTTCAGATATTCTGTGATGCAAATTCAAACCTAGACTCAGCTTATGCAGCAGCTCACCCAGACGTCCTCTCAGACCACAAAAACCATTACACTCCTCTTCTTTCCTTTACTTTGATTTCACTTCACTTTACAATACATTAAATGTTTTTGTTGACTAAATTCGATTTAAATTTAGATTTTTCTGATTTGCTTCACTTATATTCAACTTTGCTCTCTATATATGAGGTCTGGCTTAAGTATAAGTGACTTTTTACAGTTTTAGTTGTTTTAAAATGTGTTGTTTATGATAAAAATGATGCACGCAGCTGTGTAATGTTAAGAGGACATGACAGTTTGACTGTTTTAAAGCGTTAGCTCCTAATTTACAAACCAGTAGTTGCTTATAGTCATCCTGTGGCGTTTTATGCAGATTAAAACCGGGCTGCTGCCTCTTGTTTTGGGGAAATTAGCTTGAATATTTCGCTGTTTAGCTGAAAACTGATACTTACAGCGTGTGTCCGCAGACGTTCACCATCAACTTCAGCGACGGATTCCTGTATTTAGTTGTTTTGCACCTCGGACACCCCTGGTCATCCATTTCTGCCTCAAACACACAAATTTACACGTTTAAACAGAAGAAATCAACAGCTAAATGCTCTCCTGACACATTAGAGCAACGAACAACTGCGTTACACTGAGTACGGTCCGACCGGAAACGTCTTTACTAAGAATGGTTCCTATTTCATTGTCGCAATTGTGTTCCAGAAGGAGACACATAATAAACATATTAGGACATATGTTCACATGTTCCAGGTAAAAATGAAATGTAAAAACAACTTCCATGCATTTTGCGAATGGAAATGTACATTATCTTCTCTTTGAGTGGCATCTGTTTAATGAAAATAGTGATAAAATGGACTGAAACTAAACTAACTGATTTTTTTTATTTCTAATACATGCAAAAGGGATTCTGATAGTGATCATGATTTTAATATTTTTATGAATATTTTGTTTATAATAAGGAATTTTCACACTTTATTCTAGACCTATTTGTTACATTGGGATATAAATTAAAAAAAGTTGACAGTTTGGACAGCAATTGATTTGAATGTTAAATTATCATCAAAAATACTGAATTGGAGCTTCCTAATTGAATAAATGGAGGGCGGGTGTTGCATATCATTAAGAGTTCCTGCAGGAGAGTGACTTTTGATTCCATTATAAAACGACTTCATAAAACTTGTTTTTTGAAACTTGAAGCAGCATGCCCTCCGCGTGCGTAAAATGTTCTGATTTAGCATAAATGAGATGTTTTTATTCTTCCTCTCAGATGAACCGAGGGTGTTTTCGGACTGAGACAATAAAACACCCAAGACAATTTCTCTCCTGTAGGGATAAAACCCCTTACGTGCGTTGGAAACCACTTAGAGAGACGAAAATAATTTCCCGTTCCCACGATCCCGAAAGCACTCACCTTGCACAGGTGAGCTCCGGGAATAAAGCCTACTGGAAGTTCCATGACTGACAGCAAACATTCGCATAAGAGTCGCTCCTCCCCCGTGGGGCCCTCAGCGGCCAATAGCGTGGCTCTCATGCAGATAGACCCCAGTGTGTCTCCCTCCAGCTCCAGTCCCCGCAGAGTAAAAGTCACGTTGGGAGGAAAAGTGGAGAGAGATATCTACTTACAGCTGCTGTCAGATATCCGATCGCGTTCGCATGGCGAGGAGGTAACCTGATCGAGCTGGGAGGAGTGACTCTACCAGGGAAGGCTTGAACAAAAAAAAATGTCTTCTTCTTCAGCCGGAGAGGTCATAATACCAAATGACATCAAGAGGGAAAATGTGAAGGAGGTGGATACGCGGGAGTGCATCAAGCTTGTGGCGCTGGACGCGGCTGAGCTGTCCATGGAGCGCACGACTCCCAGCGCTGACGCGGTGCGCACGGAGCTGCTGGTGAGCGCCGCTTCCTCTCTGGCTTTCTCCCCCGAGCAAGTGGCGTGCGTCTGCGAAGCGTTACAGCAGGGAGGTAACGTGGACCGTCTGGCGAGGTTCCTGTGGTCCCTGCCCCAGAGCGACCTGCTACGCGGCAACGAAAGCATCCTCAAAGCGCAAGCCCTCGTTGCTTTCCACCAGGCTCGGTACCAGGAGCTCTACAGTATTTTGGAGAACCACAACTTCAGCCCGTCTAACCACGCCTTTCTGCAAGATTTGTGGTACAAAGCCCGGTACACCGAGGCAGAGAAGGCGCGGGGGAGACCCCTGGGCGCCGTGGATAAGTATCGGATCCGGAGAAAGTACCCTCTCCCCAGGACTATCTGGGACGGCGAGGAGACTGTTTATTGTTTCAAGGAGAGGTCACGAAACGCGCTGAAGGATCTCTATAATCAGAATAGGTACCCATCTCCTGCCGAGAAAAGAAATCTCGCAAAGATAACAGGACTCTCCTTGACCCAGGTCAGCAACTGGTTCAAAAACAGGAGGCAGAGGGACAGAAACCCGTCGGAAGCGCAATCTAAAAGGTGAGAGAACAAAAGAGGACACACACACCCTGCGGACTTTCTAATTCGAGCCTCTCTTTTTTATGTTATCCAAAATATTTTGCGCGCAAAAGTTGCACAAAAATATTCTGAATTAACTTGAAACTTTTTATTTAAAAATAAAACGATGCCGCTTTGTGCGTCATCCTCTCGACCGTGTTTTATAATAATCCTGCTCAAAATCATTTGGAGAAGGATTTTAAAACATTTTATTATGCGTTTGTTGTTATGAAACCCAAAAAGAGACTCAGCAGCACGTTTTTAATGTTTTGAAATATGAAGCAGCTGCCATTCAGATCTGGTTTCAAGCGAAGCGGAGCGAAGAGTCATGGAAACCATAGACAACAAAATCACCCAGTGCCTCCAAAACCCAGGAGAGAAAAACTTTAATGAAGAGCTTAAAAGGAGACGTAACCTTTTTTTGTTCTTCCCTCTAATTGTCCACGAGCGCGCACGTGCGTTTTTTCAGACCATAAATCATTTTCATGAATATATTTTTCCCTTTTGAACCAAAGGATCTCAGAGCTTCAGCAGCTCCTGGGCTTTATTTCATGATCCTCACTCAGAGATGTGAAGGCTGTTCTTTCATGTTCCTCTCTGTGTGAACAAAGATGACGCACACCTGGTGGAGGTGACCCCTCTGTCTCCTTCACACACACACACACACACACACACACACACACACACACACACACACACACACACACACACACACACACACACACACACACACACACACACGTACGGGCTGTTATGGCATTATTTAGAACTGATAGAAATATATCATTTAATTAAAAAAATATTTATGTGGATTTTTTTCTTGCTTTTCATATTATTTTCGAGAAGGAATGTGTGTGTGTGTGTGTGTGTGTGTGTGTGTGTGTGTGTGTGTGTGTGTGTGTGTGTGTGTGTGTGTGTGTGTGTGTGTGTGTGTGTGTGTGTGTGTGTGTGTGTGTGTGTGTGTGTGAAAGCAGCTGTTTTAATCCATCTTTATGAAGACAAAAATAAATTACAACCTGTTAGATAAATTTCTTTTTAAAAACCGAATTTAAACTTTCAGTTTGACGTTTAAAAGCAGCACAAATTCACCCCTGAACCATTTGTTCTGCTGGCATTTTGTCACGCCAGAATTTATTGTGCCAAATGGTCACAAGGTTGTTGACTGGTTGTTGTCAGCTCTTCATGAGTGCCCCCTGCCCTCCAGCCTGTTTTCTAAAAGCTGAGGAACAAATGTGACTTTGGCTGCTCCAAAGGCAAATTGACATAAAACAAATATGCTTTTATTCTTTAAAGAGGTATAACACTTGGAGAAAATGTGGAGACGGTTTTGATATTTGATTTATTGAGTTAATTTTTGTTTTCCTACTTTCAGAGGCTTTATCAGTGTTTTGTCTTTCCAGTGAATCTGATGGGAACCACAGCACAGAGGACGAGTCCAGTAAAGGCCAAGAGGAGCTGTCTCCTCGTCCTCTCTCCAACTCTTCAGATGGAGTCATAACACACGGAAGCATCCCAGTTCAAACAGGACCTCTGGACAGTGGGGTCGTCATCCAGCAGATTGGGGACATTAAGATGTCCACCGGATCCAGCAGCGGCCTCTACAATGGGAGCCTGGTGACCAGTAACGCTTCCACCACCATGTTTCACAACGGTGGCTCGTCCTATCTCCACTCACCAGGAAACATCCTCTTCAACAATTTGGCAATCCAGCCCCTGACGTACAACCCTTTGAGGACACCTGGTGGGGTACTGCTGGGGGGCTCCGGGGCAGAGTTGCAGATGCAGGCTGAACAGGAGAAAGGACTGGGCGGTGCCGAGGACTCCACCTTGCAGTACACCTCGTACAGCGGGTGCGTGAATGGGGCTGAGGTGAAGCTAGAGGGGGTTCATACCCAGAATGGGGGCTCGTCCGTCCTCACCTTCAGCTCACCATCGGGCACTCTGCAGGTGGGAGGCTACAGCCTGGTCCAGGTACCTGGGGGGGTCTCTGACAATGATGGCAGCTCATTACTCAGCAACGACACAGGTCTTCCTCCCCTGCAGCTTTCCTCTGCATCATCTTCCTCAACAATTACGCGACAAGGTGGGTTCAGGGACTCATGAAACAACTCTAAAATAAGTTTAAATACAAACAGTGATGCAATCAAATTCAAAGACTTTATCACTTTTATTTAGCTTCAAATTTGCCATGATGAAGTACTTAAGATAAACATTTTAATCCATTCTTAGATCAAAATCTAAGCTCTACGGTTCTGCCCTTAATCAGATGCTATTTTATTTGCGTACCGGTTATGGTTAGGGTTAACAATGCCTGTTATGCTGCCCGTCTTTAGCGGTTTGTCAACAAGTCTGTTCTCCTCACACCCAATCCATCTGAGCTGCTTCGTTAGTTTATCTGAGAAGCTGCACATAGTGAAGGAACACACACGTGTACATATTTATAGAAGTGGTGGTCCTTTTAGAAGCCCCCGAGAAGAAGAAAGTCCTGAAGTCACCATCACTCATCATCAATACACTCTTGATCTACAGAGCAATATGTTTCAGCGGCTAAGAAATGCATTCACATGGGAATAAGCACTTACTTTGACATAAAACAGAGAATTGAGACCAGAATATGAGAAGAAAGAAAGTCTGCAGCGTGTCTGTGAGTCCCGCTGCATGGGACATGCATCAGACACTCAGAGGCCAGGATCTTTTGTAGAAGAAACAGCAAGAGTTTAGGAAAGGCTCAGCTAGTCAAACTAATATATTGATCTGTTGTGTTTCCACAGGCAACATGTCTCTGAATAATGTAGCAGTGAGTTCCTCCGGTGATGACTCATTCCAGCAGCAAGACAAGCTGACCATGACGCCTCTGCACCACAGCACAGTCCTCTACAGCATGAACAACGGCCAGACGCATATCAAGAAGGAGCCCCTGGAGGGCGGGGTTTACTCCACGTACCACCACGGGCTCCACATGGACCCCAACGGTCAGATCAGCTACACTGATCCCAACTCCGAGGACATTTCCCCCAGCCGCGGACCCGCTTCCACCACCGAGGTCACCGCTGTCAGCTCGTCCAGCACCGAGTCTGAAGTCTACACCACCCTCGCTAACAGCGCCCCACTGATGGCTCAAACAGACCTTGACAGCCCCCACCTCCATCCCACGGAGTACCTCGGTACCCACGAGGTCCCCAGTGGGGCCCAGTCATCACACCTGATGGGGCCTGGCATGAACAGTGACTACCTGAGCCTCACACGGGACAAAGGTGACGGCTCGGGGTCGGGGGGCATGAATGAAATGGTGCGAGCGATGTGCAGCGAGATGGAGGCTGCAGAGGGGAAGGAGCTAGCCAAACTACAGACAGTGCAGATGGATGAGGACATGTCCGACCTCTAGCCTCAAACCTCCCTGAAGCACTCACGCTCACCTGAGCAGTGATACCATGAACATTTTATACTCTTTTGTGTGTGTGTGTGTGTGCGCGCGCGTGTTTTTTTTAGCCAATAATTTCCTTTAAATTATTTACTTTGTTTGACTTTGTTTGTGATGCACTCTGGTCAGAGAGGACCCCCGTCGGTGGGCTTGATCAGTTAATTGTGAAATTATGTTTAAAAAAACCTGTGATCGTTTTTAAAGAAGCCCTCGTTTGTGAGACAACACAAGTCGACTCGCTAACCAACAGAAGTAGTGGCTGTCCGCGTTTGAGCCTTGTTTTAATGTGCATTTTTATAGCCAACACCTGCTACTTCCTGTTGAGAGGATTTGATCTGCAGAAGCAGGTGCTGGAATGTCTGGAGTCACGTGACCGGGATGTTCCTCCAAACTAAATGCGTCATCTGGGTCAAACCAAAAAGGTCATTCTGGAGGGGGAAGAGGGAGAGAGCCTCTATGGAAGGAGTCAGTTAAAAAGCTTTACTGAAGGATAGCAGAGGAATAGTAAACAAAAACACAAGGTTTAGGGGAAGAAAACTAAAAAGTGTCCTTCAGTATAAGCACTTTAGCCTCTCAACACCTCTCAAGTCCCTGCAAAATGCTGCTTTTTGTGCTTTTTATCATATAAAAATAAATTAGGAATCTTGAATGTTGGAAGAGAGTGAAGAAGAATGTGCCTTTCTGCTACTAAAAACTCTCAACGGCATTGGTCTGTTTTGGCATTTGCACTACCACGATGACATTACGATGTTTCAAACACAACCTCCACGTTGAAAAGGTTTGTCATGCGTGACAAACCCAAACAGAGAACGCTACTGCAGCGATGGCTCCTATTCCAGGTCCCCTGTGTGGCAGAGGCAGAAACACTCATCACTTGTGTCTTTCATTGTGACTCGTTGATGAAGCTGCGCCTGACGGGAGGATACCGGAGGTTTCATTTTCACCGCCAAATGTTGGAGATCATGAATATTTCTCAAAAACAAAACTGGAATTTAGATATTTCAAGTGTTCATAAAATGAAGGGAAACAGTTTCAACACGACCAGAAGGGATGCGTGTACACGCCCACATCTAAACACGATATTCCTCGGTTTTTCATGGCCTCACAGCATTTTGAACACAAGTGCCTTTTACATTTGTTGTGTGGGCAACAATAAAAGTTGGGGCATCAATGATCAGAAAGCAACTTCAGAGATTCACCGCCGTCGCCTCTGCATTCGTTTGGTGTCTCACACACACACACACACACACACACACACACACACACACACACACACACACACACACACACACGTAAAAAAAAGCTCAAATCCCATTTGTCAAAGCAGTCTGAGCTTTTCAGGAGCCCAACATCTTCATGTCATCCCATAATAGCACATGTCAACCATCACATGCATCCATCATGTGTGAGTGGACCTTTCAGTGAAAGTTTCCTCAGTGCTTTAATGTAATAAACCAAAAGAATTACAAGCAAAAAGTTTTTTTTATTTTATTTTATCTTAGTTTGAATTATACGTTTGTTATCTGAAATTATGTGAATGTATTTTTCTAAATCTGTGTACTGCAATAAAAGTTTATATTTATAAAAATGCAAAGCAGACTATTTTTCATTCCGAGTCACAGATTTAGCTTTTAAGAAGAGCGAAAACAACACAGTTTTTAGTGATGCAGTATTCCCGTCAGGAATTTACAACAGACAAAAAGCACATGTCTCTCTTCCCAGATTTAAAAGTCCCATGTAAGTCAGATTGTTAGGGGGGGGGGGGGGGGGGCTGGACGCTGTAATCCAGCGAGTCTGCTGCAGCTTTCAGCAAACCTGCGGTGATCGTTTGCACATGTCCGACAACCTGGAGTTCATTAGGCCTCCTTTTCTCATCTCAGCCCCTGTAATTCAAATAAACAGCAATGAGATTTCCAGAAGTAAAGCTCCTTTTGGGTGGGGGGTCTGAAAGCTCACCACAGTTCAGTCCAATCCAAAAAGGGTTTTTCTTCCCCCCCTTAAACGCATGCAGGCCAAAGCCCCCCCCCCCCCAAGCGTTTGGGACAAGCCAACCCGAGGGGCTATCGCTCACTCAAAAAGAAAAAAAAAGATTTCAGGGAATTCTCTGTACATTTGTGAATTTCCATCCCTGACGGCTCAGTGGGCATAGGCAGGGGATTTTAGTTGAAGTCTGTCTCCACAGCGGACTGGACTTTTATGTGATCTAACCCATGACCCAAATAAACAGAAGCTGCTTGTCTGTGCTCACTGTTGAGGCACAAAGAAAGAGGGAAGAACAAAAATGTCAGAGTCTTACGGGAAAGGCAGGCGACTGGGATAAAGTTACCTGTGCACAGGTGACCTCGTCGCCATGGGCAGTGGATTAGTTGATTGTCGGGTATCGGGTGACTCCTCCTGTAATATTGAAGAGGGTGAAAACAGCTTTGTTGGAGCCCAGAACAATATCCCATTTGCAGCAAGAGCCCACAGGTTTTTTGGCTCTCACGGGGAGGGGGGGCCGGGGAAAACTCCAAATTCCACTTTTGTGTGTGTTAGAAAGAGCACGACTACTGCATGGTATTTCCTTCTATTGGAATAATTCCAACAAGTGAATAAAGTTAAATGTGACTGAAAAACACCAAAGTGTGCTGGAAGAGGAGGAACTCCCCCAGAACTCTGGCCTTATTAAAAACACTGACCTCTGATCTTTCAGATGGTTTCAAAGCTGATATTTAATGCAGCGCAGCAGACTGCAAGCCACATGTAACATGACCTGGGGAGCGAGGTACTCCACCACTCTACGTCCCACTAATGAGAGGGCAAAGGTCAGCGAGGACCAGCCGGGCTGCAGGCCCACCGCTTCTGACCGAAACATTCTGCTCTATCTGAGCTTCATATTTGAGCTCTGAGTGATGAGCTCGTCTGCTGCAGTCCCTTAGGTGGTCCACAGGTTTGTCCTGCAGGACGAGGACAGAGGATAAGAGGACAGCTTTAGACACCAGCCGCGAGACAGCAGTGGTGGAAGGTATGGAGTGAAGAGACATGGACACATCCTCTCAGCTCCACTCTGACTTGTGTGACAGCTTTGTCACAGCGCCCCCTCCCTGCCAGAAGGCACACTGAGCTGAGATTCTGTTTGTTTGTTTGTTTATCTGTTTATTCGCCTGCCTGGTTTGTTTGTTTATCCAGAAAAAGGAGATTACTTCAGACGAACGTCCTCATCTCTGTTCCCTGAACTGTGAAAGCAGAGGCCTTATTTGCGTATTTGTGGAGGTGGTCCTCAGAGGAAATGCGTAATGATTTTGATGGGGTTGGTGTGTGTGTGTGTGTGGGGGGGGGGGGGGGGGGGGGACCCGCACTTGTACCAGGTCTAATTTTCCTACATGACAGGAAACTCTGTTAAGCTGATAATTGCAGCTCCAATTTCATTTAACTCACTCATGTCAACAGTTGTGTTTTGTTTTGAGAGAAGGAGCTGTTTTTTTTTTCTCCCACCACCAAATAAAACCTGCTTCACTTTAATCAAAAGCACATTTGGGGACATCTTACACTCATCCGCTGCTTTTCTGAATAAAAGGTTGTGTTTCAAAAGTTTTCAAATTCTTCTCAATAAATAGAAATAAAAGAAGATCTGAGGTTTGTGCGGAGTCCCTTAGAAATAAGAAATAATTTCCCTCAATGGAAAATTAACATTCTTCAAATTGATTAAACACCCAAAAAAATAAATGAAATAACTTTGGTCCAGAGAAAACAGCTGAAATACCACTTTAGAGTGAAAACCATCTGTGGTTTCAGTTTTCCTCCATATTTTCAACAAAATAAACTCTAAAACAGCAAAAGGCTGTTTGATGGTGACGTTTTTATGAAGTGTTTCATCGGTTTGACTTGAGATTTTTCTTTCTCAGTGGTCTGATGTCTCTCTCCTCTGCTGCTCTAAGCCCATATTTCTCTGGCGACACATTGATGGGTTTTGGTGGGAAAAAAAATCCCCGAAATCCAGGTCCAGATTAAATTAGCGGTGTGCACATGGCTGGATTTAAATAAACACAGAAGAATTCTGTGCGTAAAAGCTTCAAAGACGCAAAATAAACGAACATTTTCTGCTCCTTTTTAAAATGGGTTGAGGAGTGATAGCCTATTGCTTTACTTGTCGGGTTATGAGGAGCCCACTGGCCGTGGCAAGGAGGTGAATGAGGAGGAGGAGGAGGAGGAGGAGGAGGGGGAGAGTCCACATCTTGAAATAATCTCGCCCCCCGGGCTGCTCGGGTTAAAGGAGGAGGCGCAGCGCAATGTGGTAGAGATATTAGAGAAACCTGAGAGCCGCTCATCAGACAGCTCATTTACTGAAGCACTGAGGTTTTACACAGGCCGAGAGCAGCCCAGGACCCGGCCTGTGGCTCCACTTCCACATCTAACTCACACAGAGACAGAACTTCATAAAACAGATCAAATAAAGTTAATTCATCACTATATCACATCATAGCTGTTTTTGTCACCCCACTGTATCCACACGCTGGGAAATGCCTTTATCATAAGGTGTGCCAATAATCTGAAGTTTCTTGTAAATTAGATCAGCAGCAATCAGGAAATTTAGCTTCATCTGATTCATTTCTCTGCTTGTGTTTTATTATTATCATTATGCATCTAAGATGATATAAATAACGTCATCAGAGATTTTATCGTCCTCCTTTGGCAGAAAAACTTTTAGATGATAAAAAAATTAATTTAAATATATTTTTTAATGTGCGCCATAAAACCTTGAAAGAGAGTTTAGTTTCAGACTTTGGTGCAGATAAAGAAACTTGATCCAAGCCCAAACCAACAACTGCACCACCAAGAACTGGTGTCGCGCAGAACTCATTTACTAATGGATTGGTTTTGTGTTTCAGCCCACAGAAAATCACTGGAGCCAGTGTGGTGCCCGTCTAATCTCTGAAATATAAATGCGGAGACAACAGGCCAAGGTGCTCTGCAGACACGTATGTGATGACGCAGAAATTAACTGGAGACTTTTTAATTATGAGTCATCGGTTTCTAAAAGATGAATAAAATGAGCGCTAATGAAGAAAATTCATGTAAAAGTTAGTCTGGGTAAAACTTTGACGATAAGTTTAATAAAAATGTTTAATTTTAAGACGCACACACACACACACACACACACACACACACACACACACACACACACACGCACACGCACACACACACTCAAAAGTGGCTGATTTCATACTGGTGGTCTATGGCCCATAACTTGGCAGGTTGTATTGTCGCTCATAGGTGCATAATGGCGCATAATGGACCCACCCATCATCAGAACCAATTAGATCAAAGCATCTCATAAAATAAACAACTTCTTTAATTAATCCAGTATCAAAGGCGAAGGTGAAACTATTTTTTAACCAGTATCTGTTATGATGATCTTTTATTACAAATAAAATGTAAAAAAATAAATAAATAAAACACCCCTTTCCAAAACAAACATATTTACAATATTATGCATGTGTGTTTTGTTTATTAACGTATATTTAATCAGTGTTTTGAAGTTTCTTCTTTAAGTACAAACGTGTTTTTGACTCTTGAGGTATTTAAATTTTCCAAATTTGCGTTTTTGCGCCAAACGTTTGGAGAAGAATCGCACTTTTCAGGGAGTTCCACCAATTTCAGACGACATTCAGAACCTGTCGATGTGCTTTTTTTTAATAGCGCCGTAATAATTGATTAGTGGTTGGTGCTGCTCTGCTCCCTCAGCTGAAGCGGGAGAGGGACTGTGGGGGCGGGAGGTGGGAGCGCTCCTATTTCAGCCCCTGACGCACTGCCTCTGGGGAGGAAACGGAGCTGCAAACTCAGTCCTGCTCTGCTGTACAGGGTGCAGGGCAGAGGGAGAGCCAATCACCGAAACGCACAGGCTCCCTTTAAGCCTGACATATCTTCAACAGGAACAAATTGTCCCAACAATCAACATCCCAATCTGCTGCGCGCATCAGGAGGTTGGAGAGGAGTGGACACAAACAGGCCTGTGCTGCGCGGACGGACTGCGCCGGATTGCACCGCGAGAAGAAGCTTCAAAACACCTTTTCAGACCATAAATCACTTTGGATATCAAGGTTTTGTCGCTGGAGGAGTGAACGCGGACATCATGTCAATATTACCGTCCTTCGGGTTCACGCAGGAGCAAGTGGCGTGCGTTTGCGAGGTGCTGCAGCAAGGAGGAAATCTGGAGAGGCTCGGCCGCTTCCTGTGGTCTTTGCCCGCCTGCGATCACCTCCACAAAAACGAAAGCGTCCTGAAAGCCAAGGCGGTAGTCGCTTTTCATCGGGGGAACTTTAGAGAGCTTTACAAAATCCTGGAGAGCCACCAGTTTTCTCCGCACAACCACCCGAAGCTGCAGCAGCTGTGGCTGAAGGCGCACTACGTGGAGGCGGAGAAGCTGCGCGGACGGCCGCTCGGTGCCGTGGGGAAGTACCGGGTGCGGAGGAAATTCCCGCTGCCCCGCACGATCTGGGACGGTGAGGAGACCAGCTACTGCTTTAAGGAGAAGTCCAGGGGAGTCCTGAGAGAGTGGTACACGCACAACCCCTATCCATCCCCGCGGGAGAAGAGGGAGCTGGCGGAGGCCACGGGACTGACCACCACGCAGGTCAGCAACTGGTTCAAAAACAGACGGCAGAGGGACAGAGCCGCAGAGGCCAAGGAGAGGTAGGTTCAGATGTCACACCGCCACAAAAGAGCCTTTATTTACTTTAACTAAACACGTGGAACAGGGGAGTGCGAGGGATGTTGGCAGAAATTAAATCAAGACGCGTTTCTTTATTTCAGAGAAGAACAAACCATTTTTGTCCGGATAGTTCCATACAAAATATAAGTTTATTTAAGTCGAAACTCTTTATTATTAAAAAAATGCAAAATTTCCAACATAATGTTTTCTTTTTATTATTTTGGGGGGAATTTGAGTGCACGTTAAACGATTTACACACACAGCCAATCCGAATTTTACGCAAACACAATCCACTCCAAGAAAATAAAAATGGAGATCTTTTAAATACTTTAGTTCTTTTTTATTCTCGTCTGATAAATGTTTATTCCTTGAGAGACTTATTTCCTGATCTGTCCTTGTGTTCATCTGCAGAGAGAACAGCGAAAACAACAACGCAGGCGGCAACAAACAGAACCAGCTCTCCCCTCTGGATGGAGGAAAGTCTCTCATGTCCAGTTCGGAGGACGAGTTTTCTCCACCCCAAAGTCCCGACCAGAACTCAGCGCTTTTGCTTCAGGGCAACATGAGCCACCCTGGGGCCTCTTCTTACCCTATGTCCGGCCTGGGGGGCCCTCAGCCGGTGCACGGCATGCACGGACACCCACACCAGCTGCAGGACTCCTTGTTGGGACCTCTAACCTCCAGTCTTGTGGATTTGGGCTCCTAAAGAAGCTGATTATTATATTTTACCAAACCAGAAAAAAGAGAACTGATTATTGTATCAGATTGAACACGTGTATGAAACATTGTAGTCTCCTTATTATATATAGACTGACTTATCTGTCGTTAAAAATTGGTTAGAACTAATAATGCGCTTAATCCAAATGCAGCCCTTCGTTTCTGCAAAACTAAAAACACAAACTGTGATGAGACTCCATGGAAACAGGATTACACTTTGCTTTATTTATGAGATTTTGTTAAAACAAACACTAAAATATAGAAACCTCCTGCGATGGAAACTAATAAATAACGTTTTCATTAGAGTCATGGTAATTAGTTTCCAATAAAACTAAAGTAACGCGTTTGTCTCTGTGTTATTTGTGTATTTAATAATAAAAACCCATAATGCATTTCGTTTTTTAGCAATTCAGATGTTAACTCTGAACTTGGAAAAACATTTTGGATTTCATGTTTCTGTTCATATTGAACTGAAATTTAAAATATGTTTTTAAAAATCTAATTAAGTAAACAAATCCGCCTTGGTGGGATCTTTTCTTCTTTTTAAACAATAAACAAAAAGGAAATCTTAGATTCACAAACAAAAGTCAACATCAGCACCTGTCTGTCAAGAGGGAACTGTTTGCGCAGCAACCAATTCTCTCCATAATAAATATGGCTTCATGTGACTTTTCTTCTTTTTCTTTGCGTGATTGTTAGCCCGAGTAATGCGGATCATTGGCTTTTTTGTTGACATGTTTTCTTTTCTCCTTCTGAAAGTTTGTTCTGACGGTTCCGGGCCATGGGAAAGATCCAGAACCTCCGGAACCTCCAGCTCTGGATTTTTAAAGGGAAATATTTAAAAAATATACCCTACCACCCCTAAGACAATGAGGAATATTAAAGTAATCCAAATTAGGTTATAACGTGCTGTAATAATAATAATAATAATAATAATAATAATAATAATAATAATAATAATAATAATAATAACAATAATAATGTATTTTTTTTGTTTTGGCTGTGGTGCCCCCCACCCCACCATGCTCTCTTCTCAGCTCATGTCAGACTAAATTGTTTTGAGCAGAGAGCACCGAGGATTTCCTGAGCATAATCTGAAACAGTCGCTGCTTGCCTCACTGCCTGATTGCGAAGATTGCAGAGCTTCAGGGGCTGCAGCAGCCACAGCTTCAGTAGAGAGACCTGGAGGTTATTCTGCATAGAAGCCCCACTTTTTCCTCTTTAAAAGAAAAATAAATCCCCCTGATCCTGCTGTTTTTGACCCAGCCCATCTTTTCCAATTAGCTTTTATAGAGATGTGTGTGATGTCTGGCAGACGTCCATTGACAAATATGAAATTATTATTATTATTATTATTATTATTATTACAAACGTTTTTAATGATTTTTTGTTGCATCAAGTTAATCTGGACAGTAATTTGTTTTTACTTTAATTAATTCGTACTAAAAGGAGACTTTTTACATAAAATTTGTGGTAAAATACATAAATATTGAAGAGAGAAAATAATCATAAAGGGAGTTACTGCAAGAAAAAGGTGGCTGAGAAATGATGTTTTGAGTTATATACTTGTCACAAAATAGATAATAATGTTTGCATTACATACTGGAATATTTCTAACAATTTAAGCAGTAAAGTGTTGTGCAATGCAGAATTTGGAGAAAAACAGCTAAATCAGTGACAAAAAACAGAAACAGTCTCCAACCTTTTTGCTTCTACAAGATAAAACAAATTGACATACAGTGTACAAATGAAACGTTAAGTTCACTTATCCAAGTTACCTCACCCGATTCCACTCAACCTACTTCAAATAATGTGTTATACATTATGTTAAAAGTATGGCATAAGTAAATTCAACAATTCATTTCTTTGAGTGTATGACTGCAGCTGAACTGTGTATGTTTGATCTGAACTGTGCATGTTCAGGTGTTTTATCAAAGTTGTTATTCATTATTTCTTGAACAGAGAGCAGAAATGCCCATGTAGATGTTGTACAGTTCTAAGAAAACTACTTGTCTTTGACTTGGCTTCAAATGTGGCTAAATATTTACAAATTAACAAACAGGTGACCACGGAGCTCCTCATACCTGTTAATCTAACAACAACACGGCAGCAGACGCTGCAGGGATTAAACAAACTACACCACACGGCAGGGAGATGCAATCAGAGTCACCTCCAGGATGTGCAAGCACCTAAAATCAATCCTCCATGGAAACGTTTACAGTGTTTTTAATCAAGGCTAAAGGCTCCACTTCCAGCCTCATTCATCTGCTGTTTTTGTCTCATCAGTCCAGCAACAAGTGCCTGATCCAGCCTACAGGAGACAAAAGATGGAGGTAACGTCAGCCTGAAGCAAGCTGGTGCCAGTAACAACAGCTGCTGATGGCAAACAGAGCCCGAGTCATCAAAAGGGTATTTCGTTTGTCAGAGGTGTAAGTGGCAGTGGCTCTAAATCAACAGCAGGAAAGGCCCTGACGTGTGCAAATAAACATGGAGAGAGTAGCCCACGTGAGCCTGGGCCGCCCTTCTGGGGCTCTTGGAGTGTGTGAACATCAGACGAGAACAAAATACAACTGTGGGGAATTTCCTGCTTAAAATGAATGTCTGCATGGTCCGCTGCTTTCAGGTAGTTTTACTGAGGCTTTTGCAGGTATACAGGTATACGTGTGTGTGTGTGTGTGTGTGTGTGTGTGTGTGTGTGTGTGTGTGTGTGTGTGTGTGTGTGTGTGTGTGTGTGTGTGTGTGTGTGTGTGTGTGTGTGTGTCAGAGGAGGTGGGTGGGGGGTTAGGCGGGTGATGAGGGACAAAAGGATCTTTTTAGGTCTGCTTCAGAGGGGTGGAGGTGGTGCAGAGGCAGGGAGATTTTCTTACCAGTGATACATGGATCTGACAATGATCCTGCCTGGATGAAGCCAGGGGCGTGTGTGTGTGTGTGTGTGTGTGTGTGTGTGTGTGTGTGTGTGTGTGTGTGTGCGCGCGTGCGTGCGTTTGTGTGTGTGTGTGTGTGTGTGCAGATTCCAGAGAGGTGTCAAAAGAAAGTTAAAGTTAAATAAATATATTTCTACATGATAAGCCTGTAGATTTTGCACCGTTCTGCCTCACAAATGCTAATTACACTGATCCGGGGCTTGCAGGCCGAAGGACAGCCTCCTCTCTCAGGAGCAGGAAGCCATTCAGGAAGCTTCTATGTGACAGAGCTGAAAGAAACATTTATCTCCTTCTTCCAATCCTCTGAGTGATGCATGACCCAAAGTTCAGACAGCAGCAGGAGGAGGAAAGAGAAAACTCTGAGGGCAAACACAACGTATCAGGGTGTTAAATAGTGTGTTATGTGTCAAATGAAGGCCAGCATCATATACGTTATCCGATGAAGGGGGAGGTGTTGTAATACATTACAAAGGGGGAAAAACAGAAGACAAGATAAGACGTGCGTGAAGTGTCAATAAGCGTCCTCGGTAGAAGAAATATGTCCAGGAGGCAAAAGATCACATAACAAACCCTCTCGGAGACAAAAGCCAGCTCTGGTTTCTGAGAATATTTTGGACAGAAAGATGATATCAGCTGGTGTCATTAGTCTTGTGCATTTGGTCAAAAGAGTGACTTCAACTTGAGATGGCTCTAAATGTCACTGTTAGCTATGATGAATGAGTCGTGGAAAGTACAGAAAAAGGATGAAGGACGTGGCTATGTTTACAGAATGTACAGGAGAGTAGGAAATAATCCGATACTGAAAAAAATCAGGTTGTAGAGAAAACTTTAACACTTTTTTAAATAAATGGTGAAGATTTTATCTTTCATAATGAGATACAATGACTTTTTAGAAACTTTTTTGCCTAAACTCCATTAAAAGTAAACCTGAAACACTTTTGATCTGAAAAACAAAAAAACCAACAAAATAAAAAAAACTGTTCCTGAACAGCTGCTTACACTGTAAGAAATGAATTGTTAAATTTACTTGTGTCAACTGGTTTCACTAAACCTAGCTGCTTCAATGTAAACAGTAATAAACCTTTACTTGTAGCCCTTTAAAATAAGGGTCACTTTTTAAATGTTACTTAGTGCATTATTAAGCATTAATAAACAAAGGGTCCTTTTATTAACGTTACAATTATTGTTAACTATCAAGTGTCCTTAAGGTGAGGGCAAAGCAGTTGTTAATACTTCATTTAATAGTTTATTAATGCTCTATAATGCACTAAGTAACTTTAATAAAAGGAACCTTATTGTAAAGTGTCACCGTCTACTTTTAACATAAAAACATGTAACAATGTGTATTACTCTTTACATTTAAGCAACTAGGTCTAGTGGAACTAGTCGACACAACTTGATCAGGTAAAGTCAACATTTTATTTCTTACAGTGTATTTTTAACCTTTCACCATCAATATGAAAAAACAATAACAAGAACTTTTTATCTTTTTAGAAGAGCCGTTGTAGTTTGGAGTCAAAATCATATCATGTGATTCTGTAGGTTTTGTTGTATTTAGCCTTTTTGCACAGTAATTATAACATCAGTCAGGATGTTTTTCTTTGGTGTGTTTATTCATCTTAATGGAGAATAAAAGAATGACAACATTTATTTTACTCTGAAATACCAATTCAACAAAAAAAAGTGAATCAAATTGTTCCGTTTTAATCATTCACTATAATTGTTATTATATGTAAGATTATGTTGGGACTGGTGAGTGGCTTATGTGCAAATTTACCATCAACAAACCCATTAACCCACTATTGGATCAAAACCCTTCAACATTTGTGATAAAATTCATGATTTAGTATTTAATCCAGAGTTAGAGAATGTCAGATTATTTATTCTCATTGTTAGAATGGCAAACAGCCTACATTTCCCATCTTTGTACAGACGTTTGAGTGGAATTTCCCATAAAGATGACGCTAAATGATGTTTTATTTTAGAGTCAACTTAAATCTCTTGTTCTGTACCTCTTTACGGGGGATTTTTCAAATGTATTTGCCTGGAAAAAAGAAGCATCTCTCCAACCTGCTCTGTTTTCCATCAGACTTCAGTATTTTTTCAGTTCAGCTGTTTCAACTGTTTGTTTAAATCTTGACCCACGTTTTCCCCGACGATGCAGTTTTTCCTCTTTTAAATTCAGTTTCATGTTCCAAACCGTGGAAACTTAAGAGGTGGATGTGTGATGTGATTGGCTCGCTGCTGTTTAAATAAACCGAGTGACTTTTTAAATTTAGTATTGATTTCAGGTGGAACACTTGCTGTATTCACACTAAATGGATTAATTATTTTTAATCACTGTTTGTTTTAATGAACTTCATCTTAGGAAGGTCTTCTGCACATTATTCTTCATAATGTCACACATTTATAAAGGCAGAAAAACTTTCAAGTTTTCCAGTGGTAGAACCGGGTAGAACACACAAAGCTGTTGTGATGGTCTAGTGGCAAAATGATGGTCTCCATTCAACAGATTCATTAAGCAAAACTAATATTAGTGTGGCAGCCTTTGGTAAACTGAACTAAGCTTTCAAGTAAAGATGTTGTGTTTTTGTAGAAAAATTAGCACATTATGCAATGAGTACATGTTGTGGGATAAAATAACCGTTTGTGATGTCACAAACGGAAATTAGCATGGAACCACCTCTTCTGTGCAAAAGAGATCTGCTGCTGGAGAAGCAGCAGCTCTACTGAAGCCCTTTCCAGATTTTGGAGCTTCTCAGCTTATAGCAGCCTGAGCGAGGGGTGGGTGTGCGTGGCCAGCTGTTTTTTAAAGTGACAGAGCCCTAAAATGATTCATTCTGGAAGGTACTGAAAATGTTATGAATAAAACTGTTGAAAATGCTTCAAGTGAGAGGGATTTTGTGCAAAGAACTTCACAAATATGTTTTATATCGACCAAAGAGCTATTATAACTTAAGAAAATAAATCCTAGCATGTCTCTTTTAAGATCAAAAGGGGTTTGATCTGCAAGAGGGTTACAGGTTCGATATTCGCAATGATTTACAGCTCCTAAACAAAATATTTAGCGTTGATCATCGTACATTTACACATTTTACTGATTGTTTTTGTCTTTTAAAAGCAGGAAATTTTTTATTTTGATCAAAGATGGGATGCATTAGGGGTTTATTTTTTTAAAAATTCCACTGAAATTAGATGTTTGCTTGTAAACATCTCCATGCCTGTGGATAGGACAAAAGGAGGACATGAATAAGCATTCAGCATTTTTAGTGTGGTTGTTGACGGACTTCATGTTAAGGTCAAAAACTATGATAAATATCACATTTAAGAAGTGAAGTGCATGTTGAGTGTTTGTTGTAAAGCTCTGGATCAACTGGGAAGGTCATCTGTAACCATGGATACCATCCAGCTGCTTTGCATAAGAATGACCACATTATTTCTCGACTGTTTCAGAATATTTTGTACTGGGACGTTATGGTTTTGTTGTTGTTTTTTTGCAACTTTAAAAGTGTGTATATGTTATAACAGAATTGTTTAACTTTTCCCACTCTGCTGCATATTTTCCAGCTGAGAAGGACCCACAGCTCAACACACACACACACACACACTACGACTTCGCCTCTCTGGGGCTCCTGAGGCGTGGTCCAGGAGGGAGACACAACAAGGAAGTCGGATACGGGATAATGAAATCTATCTCTCACTCCCAGAGGACATCGCCTTACCTATCCCAACTATCACGACTAGCTCAACTCACCAGCTGCCCCCCTGACATGATCCAAAACCCCCACTACACCCAAACAACTGTCCCTTCCACAGGCAACTATACGAGGTGTGTTTGTTTGTAGATGGCGTGGTGGCATCAGCTCAAATCTGAGCTGCCTTCCCCCCACCTTGTTCTTCATCTTCATTCTGCAGGATGGGATAAAATAACCATCTTAGTTCTACAGTGTCAAAAAAAAGAAAACATACAGGAAATGAAAGTTGTAATGCGATCCTCTGTGTGCCAAACGTCTCCCTGAGGAGGACCAAAAGGCCCAGAGAAAGCTGCAGGGGCCAATTTTAGCCATCGGGCAGAAGATGAGGAGGGAGGATAGGGGTGGGGGGTTGGATGAAGGTAGAATGGAGAAATAGGACATGAAATCAAGAGGAGTGGAGATGTAAATGTGTACTGTGTCTATAAAAGAAGGAAAGTCCCACTATGATGGATTCCTCTGTTTAGAAACCACTGAGCTCCTGCAGCCAACAGAGCCCCACATCCCACTGATACGCAACAAAATAAAATAAACATCCCATTCCGGCCTTACAGCTTGTTTTCTGGAGAGTTTCACTTCAAGAGAAACCTCTCTAACTCCTCATTCCACTTCTGGTCCAGCTGGAGAGAGACAAATATGGACAACAAAGGTGATATTTGGACAACAGAATCAGCAAGAGCTTACTGGGCCCTTCCTTTAGTCTGAGCCAAGGCTGATGACCTCCTGACAGCAGTGGGAGGGTCCTCTCTCTGCAGCCTGGTGCATTTGCAGCATGGTGTCAGCGAGTGGTGGTAATTACCAGGCTCTCTCGGAGTTAGAGCTACACCAATGTGCCATCAGCTCTGGTATGCCAGCTAAGCTCTGTCATTAGCTCAGAGCTGCCACCGTACAGAAGGCTGTGCTCCAGCAGACCCAGAGTCAGGACGTCTGACAAAAGACAAGCTGGTGTGGTAAACTATTTGGTTTTGTGTCATGTGTTTGTAAATGTTAGAGCTGTAATTTTGCACAGAGACGTTGAAAGCAGGATGACTAAGAGGTCGACGGTGAGCCTGTATTTGGTACGGTTTAAACGATTTTACTCATCAAACAAGAAACACAAAAGAGAAATCCCTCTCATCTTCCCTCTGCCTCCGTCTCCAATAAAGTTCAGTCATTAACAGGATCATTTACAAAACTTGCTCTTTAACATTCACAAGTTTTTTTTATGTATATTTGAACAACAAAAACAACCAGGTCACTTTAGCTGCTTTTCTTTACTATTATTAAAAAAAACTTGCTATTCTGAAAGCAAAACTTTATCATCTGTGGCTCGTTTTCTCCTAAAAACTTGAAACTTTGGATAAATTTATGATATTTAAATATGAATGAGAAGAAAACACACACATTTAGGAGAACTGAAATACCGAACTGGAACTTTACTTCAGATATTTAGTCCAACTTGACTTGTAAGTTTTCATAACAGAATATTTCTTTGAAAGAATTAACTTAACAAAGCATGAACTCGTCACACTTTAATTAAATTTGATGATATAAAATTTATTTATGATTTAAGATTCAGAAACATCAATAAAGTCTGTGTTTTAAACATTTCATATTTTTTACAACTAGAAAAAGGTTCCACTTTATTTATATAAACAACTTATGGTTTGTTTTTTCAGTCGTGTAAAAGAAAAAACAGTTGGAAAAGCGTTTTACTTGGTTCATTATTAACAGACAGAAGATATTAAGTCCTTTATGGCTGCTCTAGTTGAACCTAAATCTTGATGTTTGATTATCTTTAATGTTAGACTCAGTCTCATCTATAAAGATTTTAATTATTTGAGACAGTTGGAAACTAAAAGTCACCAACTTTGCGTTTTTGAGAGGAAGTTAAAACATTTTTTAACTTTTCTTTTTTAAAACTTAAAAACGTTTCTGACTTCTTCCTTACTTAAAAAAATGTTTTACTTTTTTTGTTTAAAGTTTCAGCTTAAGGCTGCGAATCAAGTTTTACAGTGTGCACAAGTGGTCAGACATGAACTGCTCCATAAAGGACTAGATGACTCTGTTTTTGTTTGTTTCTATGCTACCAGGACTTCATAGAGGATTAATGGTTGATTATATAATAATAATAATAATAATAATAATAATAATAACGACCAAATGAAACTGTGTAATCAAACCCAAGTTGAGACAAGAGACTGTACCCGGGAGTTTGCCAGGTTTATGTGAACTATGTGAACCAAGAACACGGCTGAGAAAGACTCAAGGTGCTGAACTTAAACTTGGCAACAGCTGCAGAAACTGGAGACCAGATAGTTTAAATTTAGACCTTTAAAATCCCAACTGGTGCCATTGCTCTGCCTCAACACTTTCTTACACATGTACGTTCACACCCTGCTCTCAGTCATGCTGTCCTCTCATTTACACCCTGGACTAAAACTCCTGAACCCGGCGCTGGAGTGTTTACACAGGAGCAGATCTTTGGAAGAAGTCAAATAAATCATCTAAACTTTATTTCCAGAGGTAAAGGGGTTAATAATGCCAGAAATTCAGAAATTATATTAAAAATTCATTATATTGTCTTTGTTTTCAAGCAGAAAGCAAAATGGTGAAACTAGTCTTTGTGTATCCTGTTACTAAAGTCTTTTTTCTTGTCTGTTTTAGCTCATTTAAAGATGAATATGGGTCTAGGGTCTGTATAGCTGGTTTGCGAATGAGATGTTTATCCATGGCTCTTGGGCTCCCTCTTATGTCCATAATTTGTTACTACAAACTTTTCTTTCGCATGTTTTTGACATGAACATTCCCAAAGATCATTTAAACAGAAATAAAGGAAAAACTTTTTTTTTGTAATAAATGTAATTTTTTAACTGAACTACTTGTATTTCTATTGCAGACAAGTAATTAGATTGTTTATGAGCTTGGGGTGAAAAAAGTTGTGTGTGTTTTTCAAAGTGTGCAGACAAAGGTGAGGATTGATATTCATAAATGTAGAGTTACAATTCTGATAATAACATTTGAATGATGTAAATAGGCAAAAGCCATGTATAAATCGTGATTTAATCAAAGTAACTGTTTCCATCTAGTGGCAAGAATTTTGCATTGCACACTGCATGATGAAGTCATTTCCTATGTTTACTTATTTTCTCATGTCTGGGATCAAATTCAGCACGCTGCTAAAAATAAAAGGTTAGATTTGAGCTGATGTGCGGGACTCATCCGGCTAAAACAAGAAATAAATAAATGAAGAAATGTGGACACGAATATTTACATTTATTTATACATCTTTAATCACTGGCTGTGCATTTATTTTCTTTTAATGTTACTTCATGATATACAGTATTTTTCTTCATATTCCCTCATTTACTTGTTACTTTTTTGACAGGACGAGTCCACGGCAGACCTATTGATCAGTATTTGCTAGAAACACACACACACACACACACACACACACACACACACACACTTGCATTTCAAGCTGCACTTTATCTGACTGCAGCTGCGCCTTCATACTCTCCATCCCATCAATAACAGTAATCCCACAATGCATTGCGAGTGCTTTTATTTTTTTACCCTAGAAGTGTTCATTTAAAAAAGCCACTAAACTAAAATCACTTAACCCTTCAGACTCTTACTGTTTCACACATCCAGCTGAGATGTTCAGAAGCGCAGAGACGGATTCATTCAAATGCAATTTTGAAACAAAACAGATTATTTTCATGTGGTAAATTATCTAGAAGCAGCTCTGAAGTAGATACCTTGTTAAAGTTTTGATGCATTTATGAAGCTATTGCAGGTTTAAAGGGGAACTAGGCTGTTTTGGGTCACTTTTGGCACCCCCCAGTGTCCATTTGTAGAACTGAAATCTCTTCGCTGTGCCTTCATTTTTAACACCTTAATCTGACAGATTTAACGGCTTTCCAGCCTTGCTAAATTTCTACAGAAGTGATTCATCACTAAAATAGACAAATCATCTGTGTTTGTGATCTAAAACATACAGGAAACGTGTTGGAAGCAGACTGCGGCACCAGGTATGTCAGCTCAATTAGTTTACTAAGTCTAAGGATATTCTAAGGATATTCTGGCCACAGGGGCAACAGGGGCTGGGTGGCCTTTCATTAGCCCAATAAAGGATCCTTTTAGCACATTACGGCTCAAGAAAATGGCTAAAAACATGAACATTTGCAAAGTATACCTTCAAACATCTCATGTTGGATCAGAGGATTGTTTGGATCCAAACTCCTGGTAATGAAGGGTCATAAGATTGTCAAGTTTAGAAGCAAATTTTTGTTTATTCTCTATGAGGTGTTTGATTGTACAAACTAAACTAAATAAACGTGTATTCTGAAGCTTAGCCTCAAAATGATACACCATGGAAGCTGATTTATTAAGTGGTGGGAGAAGATGAAACAGGTGCTCAGAAGGGCCGCTGTCCAGGGTGCTGAAACGTTCATCTGGAGCAGTGGAGTTCTGGCCTCGTCCCTGGGGGTCTCTGCATGTTTAAGATGTTCCACTGTTTCATCAGGCCTGATTTGTTTCAATGATTAATTACTAGGCTGACCTGAGTATATGCTGAAGTTGTACTTAATTCAAATCAGCTGTGTTTGAAGAAAAGAAGCATCTAAAACAAGCAGGAGCCTCTCAGGCATGAAGTCCCGGATGGACCAAAATTAGACACCAATTATCCAGAGGAGTATATTTAGTTTTTGCACAAAATTATAGCCCACACAGAATTTTAGCAATTGTCTCTGTCAGTCTCAGGAATCCTTGTTGAATGATATTTATCACATGCTGCTTTTCTGTGAGATGTAGGGCTCGAGTCTTTAAATCCTTTAAACCTTGATAAAAAGTTTTCCCCAACTGAAATTTTCTCAAGCCAATACTGTGACACTATCAGTAAAATTTTGTACAATAAAATCGGCACTTTCCACTTGTTGTGCCTTCCACTTCCAGCAGAGGGCAATAGACATGCATATATTCAACAAATAAATGTTAAAATTACCACTAGTGAAAGGCTTCGATTTTAATATTTAAAACTCCCAGTACAGCTTTTTAAAAGATGTGGTTTACTCATTTATTCAATAAATTTGCAGCGCTCATAGTGTAAATCAATGCCTCATGAGTTATTTCAAAAGAGCTATGATGCTCCTGTTCTGAGCTGCAGAAGTTTGCTGGTGTAGAGGTGGGCTGAAAACAGTAGCATTACTCATTGTTAATAGTGATATGCACTAGGGCTTTACAAGAAAAAAGGCATGTAGCAGTCCCAGGATTGAAGGAAGGGAAAAGCGATGAGAGCCTCCACTGGTGCAGAGATTTTATTTCTGTTCATCTGAAATTACTTCTGTTGATGAGGTCAACCATCAGACCATGAAAACTGTACAAACGGTTAAATGAACAATGCTACAGCAACCCAAAAACAAAACGAAACAAAAAAAAAAACACACACACACACACACAACTTAATCACAGGAGCAGTAAATCATGTACCTCGCTCCGCTTTCCCAGGGGCTGCAAATATCAGATCCTATTGGTACTGTGTCACACAATACAGAATCTCCAGGCTGGGCACATAACCAACTAACATACATCAGTGCACAGTCAAAATAAACTCAATATTAATGTCCAAACATTTCTTAAACATGTACCTCCATTCTGATGGTTTGTTTGAGGCAAAACTCCATCTCCTAGCTCAGCCAGGGCGTGTTTCCTTGCAGAAAGTTTTTCTTTGCCAACACAGCTGTGTTTCATATGAACTAATGAGTAACTTCAGGTTTCACATCAGCTACTGATTAGACAACAGTGCCCCCGGCTGGAAATTCTTCAAAGTGTTTGAAATAAACAATTTGGTATTTCAATAAAAAAATTCTAATTGATCAATATCACCAATTACTGAAAAATATATAAGTAGATGACTGACTGATTGTGTTGTGAAGCTCCTTGGGAGTTGTAGAACCCTAAGAAGGCACTATACAAATATAGGCCATTTAACATTTATAAAAATACATTGTAGAAAATA